>NW_016108002.1:576926-594826 GCF_001604975.1 Cebus imitator
ATGGTTTTTGTGAAGCTCACTCAGACAGACTTTCCCCCATCCTCGTGCATGGCGAATATCGTACAGGAACGATGAAAGCTTAAAGAGGAAAAAAGAAACATCTCTTCTCTGCAACAGATGTTGGCAGATGCTGCGTGTTTGGCAGGGGCAGGAGCTGTGTGTTTGTATGGGGCATATTACCTGTTTATGCCTCCCTCAGGTGTGGGAGGCGGGAATGAGTCAAGCGGAGGCCTGACAATGATGGTCTTTGCCGGGTATGGAGACCAGCTCAGCTGTGGAGAACCCCCACTCCAGTGGCACTGAAGGCACTAAGAACCAGATACCCAGATAGATCAGCAAAGGGGGTCTATCCAGGGGGCCAGCAGCCTTCCGAGCTGAGAGCCTCAGGGGTTGATGGCATTCTGGGCAGAGGGCCTCCAGGGGACTCTGACCCACACATTTATTCTCTCTGAGCACGTGACGCTTTTTAACAAACTGGTGTTTGGTATTTTCTCATCACACAAGAATAGACCAGGTAGGCAACAGGTGCCCACTTACCACTCATCACAAACTAAAAACTTTTCTCCACGAGGGACCATGGGACACTTTGAGATGTCCTGTGCTTAAAGAATTGTTTTAACTCCTGTATGATATTTATATATTGTCCTGCCCCTTTGGAATGCCCCAGGTAGTTTTCTAGTTGGTGAGGAGGCAGCTAGGTTTTCCTTGCCACGGTTCTTCCTGGCAAACAATATATTCTATCACACACTCTGCAATTCCCAGCAGCAGGGACCTCTCCAAACACAGGGCTGACAAAGAACCCAGCCAAATATGGGCTGGTGAGTGTCTCCTTGGATCTCTACCCAAGAGTCAGCTGAGAAAATGCACAAAGCAAAATGTGGGATGATGGCTGCATTTGTTCCTTGGGCTGCTTATAAGAGACTGTCACCCACAGGGGGCTTTCAATAAGACATTTCCCTCTCACTCTTTCAAAGAACAGAAGCCTCAAATGAAGATGCTGGCAGGGCTGGTTCCTCCTGAGGCCTCTCTCCTGGGCTTACAGATGCCATCTTCTCCCTGTGTCCTCAGAGTTTCATCTCTCTGTGTGTGTTTGTGTCCTCACCTCCTCTTCTTAGAAGATGTCTTACTCCATATCAGGCTGCTATCACAGAACACCATAGTCTAGGTGGTTTATAAACAACAGTCACTGATTCTCTCACAGTCCTGGAAGCTGGAGGCCAGAGGTCAAGGTGTGGGCAGGGCTGGCTCCACCTGAGTCCTCTCTCTGGGGGCTTGCAGACACCATCTTCTCCCTGTGTCCTCAGAGGATCATCCCTCTGTGTGTATCTGTGTCCTCATCTCCTCTTCATATAAGGACTCCATTCCTATTTGATCAGGGTTCACCCTAAGTATATCATCTTAACCTTACAAATTACTCCTGCAAAGACACTGTTCCAAATAAGGTTACGTTCCCTGGAATCTGGACATCACATTGTTTTTGGGAGACGTAATTCAGCCCACCATCTTATTCTGAAACCGCCATTCCACAAACTCCATGGCAATTCTGTCAGCCTGGATGGTTTTCTCTGCCTTTCTTGCTTTTCACATTGTGACTGATCCTTTTCATTTACAGGCAATGAACTCTCCTTAAAGAGAACATCAATTTAACTAAACTGGATACCCAATGCACCCACCTGGTATCAGCTGGATAACAAAATCCTTCCTTTCTTAGAATTCCAGTGATACTTATTATCAAAAGTGAATTGCATAAATACAAGTGCAGATGGTTGTAGATGCGTGGTGTTACTTCTGAGGCCTCTGTTCTGTTCCATTGGTGTATCTGACACAGGAAGAGAAAACCAAACACTGCATGTTCTCACTCATAAGTGGGAGTTGAACAATGAGAACATATGGACACAGGGAGGGGAACATCACACACTGGGGCCTGTCGGAGGGTGGGGGTTAGGAGAGTGATAGCAGGGTGTGGTGGAGCTAGGGGAGGGATAGCATGAGGAGAAATACCTAATGAAGACAATCGGGGTGATGGATGCAGCAAAGTACCATGCCAAGTGTATACATATGTAACAAACCTGCATGATCTGCACATATACCCCAAAACTTAAAGTATAATAATAATAAAAAGCAAACAAAAATACACATATGGGACATTCTCTGGGGCACCCATTTATAGAACCTTTGGGATTTTCTCATAATGCATTTTTCCCTGAATGTTTTTCTTCAGCATCTCTGAGTTGAAGGGACACAGCCCTGTCTCTACTATTCCCAGCCAGGGGGTCTTTTCAACCCAAAAGTGGTTAACAGTGTCCCCGGCAAGTCAACTCAGCAAGCCCCCCATTTTACTCCCTGTAATCCATTGCTTATTCTCTGGCGAGATGGATGCTGTTCATATCAGCTTTCAAAATAACAGATAAACATTGCCGGTTAATGAGCCATATTAGCAGATATGTATCTGTAATTTCATCACCAGAGTAATTTCTTTTACAATAATGCAATTTGCAAAAGTGAGTGATTCAGTATCTTCCATCTGTGGGGATTCCCAGCTCAGCTTTGCCTCCTCCTCTGTCAGGTGATTCGGGGCGGTTGGAGGCAGCCTGGCTCCTTCCAGAGCTGGAACTCTCCAGAGCCGATATTTGCTTGTCTTACTGGATTCTGAGCCCATCTTGGACAGTGGAAACCTTCTTGAATGTTCTTTCTTTCCCCAATATCGTGCCACTGTACTCCAACCTGGTGACAGAATAAGACTCAGCCTCAAATAAATAAGTAAATAAATAAATGAATAAATAAAAGCAAATGAAATGCACATTGGTCATGGTAATATTTTGCCACTGTAAATAGCATGGTGACAGTCATAGGAGTGCAGCTGCACTTTTGACAAAACTTTTGAGAAGACAGTAAAAATGATGCAGTGTGGTGGCAGATGACAACTGAAAAGGTTGAACAGCAATGGCAGCTTCGGTTTCAGCTCTGTGTCTTTGTGTCTTATAAGCCAGCATACAACCTGTCCAGGGAGAAGTCTAGCAGCAGGGGCACAGATGAGAGTCCCACAAAGAGCATGGCATAGAGACAGATTGTGGGAAGTAGAAAACTTCCTTTCTAAAGTTCCTTTCTTCTTAAAGAATAAGTGTGCTCAACGCTTTGTGAAACCCTATCCTATAAAGCTGTTAGACATGGTGTGCTTACAAGCACATAGTACACTCTATGTCCTTGTAGTTTAACCAAGATATCTGTGCTGGACTTGCTCACAGGTGTGTCCCAGCTCACCATTGCTTTTGGCTGTTCAGAAAAGCTTTAACTTGTTAGCCAATCGGGTTCTAGTTTAGATGGTGAGGTCTGGCTCTAGCCAAGGGAGATCAGACACAGCAGCAAGGACTACCCCAAACGCCTACGGGATAAATGTGTGTGTTTTCCTTTGTTCATTGTACTCTCGTGGCAAGAAGGCTAGTGAGTGTCCCCTTCCCGCAGTCCAGGAAGCAAAATTGCATTGATGAAAGATCCTTTGTCTCAGTTCTGATTTCTCTTACTGACACCAAGCATCTATTTCCAATACAGATGTTCTCCTTCTCACAAAGAGACATCCCAAAGAGTGGGAGCTGCTGGGTTAACTGAGTCACAGTGCACTTCCTCCTGGGGTCTCCCCAGAAGTCAGTCTGGACAGAGTAGCGTGGTGATACCAGAAGCTAATCCCACCTAACAGGTCCCTGGCAGGGAGCTTCCCACACCCTTGGCTTTCAAAGCCTCCAGGTCAGGTCAGAAATGCTGCCTTTTCCCAAAGATCAGTAAGCCATGTGTTTATTGGAGCGTGTCTGAGCACATAGCCATCCCTCCCTTTCCTGGAGTGAGGATGACCTAGATGGAGATGGGGGCTGAGGCAGATGTCAGCTGAGAGGAGCCATCACCGGGAACCCCATTTCTTTGTGTATCCGTCCAAGGGGGTGCCGGCCTGTGCCCGGCTGCTACTTATTAATATGGGTTTCCACTTGTTTGGGTGGAGAGGCCGTCCCCAGGCCTCTAAGGATCTCCACTGATTTCCTTGGTAACTGACTCCAAATGCACCTAAGCTGGGCTCTGCTCCTCCTTCCCTGCTGTTGGAGGGCTGGGCGCAGTCTGGCCACGTAGCCAGCTCCTCACCTCACCTGTCAACTCCGGGGTGGTGGAGGAGGGGTTTGATCACATGAGACACCTGTCCCAGGAAGACCTTTCATGTCATGATCACAGGGGCCTGCTAAACCCTGGGGATGACGTACCCCCAGATCTGCAAAAGAGTATCTCTTTCTTATCTCCAAAGTCTACAGCGTGGAAGAAACTATGGATCTAGGTGTCAATTGGTTCTTGGTTTATTTGATTCGTTGTTTTATATATATGAAAATAAACTATGGATGCATTTGTTCTTTCATTCTTATTTTACATATTTAGTTTTATCAATTTTTTTGAGAAGAAATGAAGGATCTGTGTTATGGATCCTTTCTCACCTTAATTAATTAATTAATGTTATTTATATTTGAGAAGAAATGATGGATCGATGTACGGATTCAGTCTTACTTTAATTAATTCCTTTTATTTACTTTTTGAGAAGAAACTATGGATCTATGGATTGATTATTCTTATTTTATTAAATTAATTTTATTTATTTTTTGAGAGGATATCATGGATCTAAGTAGAGATTCATTCTCATTTTAATTAATTAATTTTATTTACTTTTTTGAGAAGATATGATGCATCCAGATGCTCATTCACCCTTGTTTTATCTAATTAGGTAATTGCATTAATTTTGTCAGAAGAAATTGTGGATCTAGGTATTCATTCATTCTTACTCTCATTAATTAAATTAATTTAATTTTTTTAGAAGAAACGACAGATATATGTGCTGATTCATTCTTGTTTTATTTCATTAACTTTATTCATTTTTTGAGAAGAAACTGTAGCTCTATCTATTGATTCATTCTTATTTAATCAATTAATTTCCTGTAACATTCTCACTCTATGTCACTCAAAATGTGAGAGGATATTCCCAGCACATGACATCATTCATTTTTTTTATTTTTGGAGATGAAGTATTGCTCCTGTTACCCTAGACTGGAGTGCAGCAGTGAGATCTCGGCTCACCACAATATCGGCCTCCCGGGTTCAAGTGATTCTCCTACCTCAGCCTCCCAAGTAGCTGAGATTACAGGCACCCGCCACCACACGCAGCTAATTTTTGTATTTTTAGTAGAGCCGAGGTTCAACATGTTGGCCAGGTTGGTCTGGGTCTCCTGATGTTGTGATCTGCCCGCTTCAACCTCCCTAAGTGCTGGGATTACAGGTGTGAGCAACCACACTCAGCCATATTGTTTTATTTTATTATATTATTATTATTTTCTTGAGATGGAGTTTTGCTCTTGGTGACCAGGCTGGTGTGCAGTGGCACGATCTCAGTTCACTGCAACTTCTACCACTTGGATTCAAGTGATTCTCCTGCGTGAGCCCCCGGAATGGCTGGGTGACAGCTGCCGGCCCCCATGCCTGGCTAATTTTTGCATTGCTGGTAGAGATAGGGTTTCACCATGTTGGCCATGCTGGTCTTGAACTCCTGGCCTCAAGTTAGATTTACGTATTTCTAGGAGTAGCAGACTTCGTAAGTGTTGAATAGGACACATAACTCAATGTCTATGCTCAAAACCTCAATTCTGGGCTGGGCTTGGTGGCTCACACCTATTATCCTGGAACTTTGGTAGGCTGAGGTGGTTGCATCACCTGAGGTTGGGAGTTCGAGACCAGCCAGACCAACATGGTGGCACCCAGTCTAAAATACTAAAAATACAAAAATTTGCTGGTCCCAGTGGCAGGTACCTGTAGTCCCAGGTACTCGTCAGCCTGAGGCAGGGCAATCACTTGAACCTGGGAGGTGGAGGATGCAGTGAGCTGAGATGGAGACACTGAACTCCAAGTGGGCAGCCAACTGAGACTCTGTCTCAAAAAAAGCAAAACAAATAAAAACAAAATGTAATTCTGAGTAATGGCTCTTCTCTGGCTGTCCCCCAGACTTTGGAAAAGGAAGACATGCATTTTTGAAATTTTTAAATTTTTTAATGTTTATTATTTTTGGAAATGGAGTGTCACTCTGTCACCAGGCTGGAGTGCAGTGGTGCCACTTCAGCTCACCGCAGCCTCTGCCTCCCAGGTTCAAATGATTCTCCTCCTTCAGCCTCCCGAGTAGCTGGGATTACAAGTGTGAGCCACTGTGCCTGGCCTTAGGGTATGCATTTTCTATAAATTTTCATGAGAGCAAGGGTCCTACAGATAGATAGAACATCATTCAGCAAGTGTAAGAAAAAATAGAAATTCCACCATACCAAGAAATCAACCAAGCTTTGCACACAGCAAATCTCTAGGTTACACATCTTAAAGCTTCCCATCTTGGTTTTTGTTTGTTTTTTTGAGAGAGAGAATTTGCTCTTGTTATCCAGGCTGGAGTTCAGTGGCACCATCTCCATTGACTGCAGCCTCCCCCTACTGGGTTCAAATGGTTCTCCTGCCTCAAGACCCCGAGTAGTTGCAATTACAGGAATGTGCCACCACACCTGGATAATTTCATATTTTTAGTAGAGATTGGGTTTCTCCATGTTGGCTATGCTGGTCTCAATCTCCTTAACTCAATGTAATCCTCTCTCCTTGGACTATCAAAATGCTGGGATGACAGATGTGAGCCACTGTGCCCGACCATTATGATGATGCCAATTTTTATTGAGACAAGTCTGGCTTCTTGCCCAGGCTGGTGTGCAGTGGCTTGATCTCAGGTCACCACAACCTCTGCCTCCTGGGTTCAAGTGATTCTCCTGCCTCAGTCTCCAGAGTAGCTGGGATTGTAGGCACGTGATACCATGCATAGCTAATTTTTTATTTATAGTAGAGATAGGGTTTAACCATGTTGGCCAGGCTGATCTTGAACTGCTGGCCTCAGGTGATCCTCCATCCTCAGCCTCCCAAAGTGCTGGGATTACAGGCCTGAGCCATGATGCCTGGCCTCCCACCTATTTTTTCCTCTACCTCCTTTAACTTTTATGCTTCCAAAATCTGAAGCCTGTGAGTCCCTTTCCTCTGTACAGAAAATGTCCCTCTTACCAGCCCTTTCCAACAAGCTGTCTCCATTTACTGGAAACCTCCAATGCGGTATCCGTCACCCACATACGCATTTGTCACCAAAGACTTCCTTCTCTCCGCAGAACGCCTGTTGTCTTTCTCAAAGGGCCTTTCATTTTGCAATCAGAAGGGATTTCCGTGTTTGCCTTGGGAGAATGTTTTTGATGAGCATGGCAGATTTGTGACTGGCAGGCTGAAGTTATCACAGGTGTGGGAGCATACTGACATGGTTATTAGGCTCAGTAATACCCCTGTAATGACTGCCTCAGAGTGTACACAGGTTGCTGTTATTTCTAATCAGGACCAAGAGTGAAGCTTTTCCTCTGTCTACAAGCAGGAGGCTTTTTTCCCCTATGATTTTTTTTTTTTTTTTTTTCTTCAGAAGTGTCTGTTCCTATCCTTCACCGACTTTTGGTTGGGGTTCAAGCTGACACAATAATAGAAAAACAGACACTGCATGTTGTCACTCACAAGTGGGTGTTGAACAATAAGAACACATGGACACAGGGAGGGGAGCATCACACACTGTGGACTCTCGGGGCTAAGGGAGAGGTAGCAGGGTGTGGGTACTGGGGAGGGTTAGCAGGGTTTGGGGTGCTAGGGGAGCAAGAGCAAGGGATGGGAGGTTGGGGGGGGATAGGAGGAGTGGGTTCTAGGAGAGCAGTAGCAAAGATTGTTGGGCCAGAGCAGGAATAGAAGGATATGGGGAGCTAGGGGAGGAAGAGTGGAGGGTGGTGGGGGGTTAGAGGAAGGACAGGGGGAGTGGGGCCTAAGGGAGGGGTAGCAGGGGGTTAGGGGCTAGGGGAGGAATACCAGTGGGTGGGGAGCTAGTGGAGGGATAGCAGGGTTGCGGTTCTAGGGGAGGGATACAAGGGGATGGGGGTTAGGGGAGGAATAGCAGGGGTTAGGGCCTTGTGTAGGGTTAGCAGGGGGTGGAGCGCAAGGTTAAGTATAGCAAGGATCAGGGCCTAGGTGATGGAGAGCAGTGGGTGGGGGCAAGGGGAGGAATAGCAGGGCATTAGGGGCTAGGGGAGGAATAGCAGGATGTGAGGAGCTAGGGGGTGGAGGGCTAGGGGAAGGATAGCATGGGGTTGGGGCCTAGGGGAGAAATAGCAGTGAGTAGGTGACTATGGGAGTGACAGCAGGGGTTGGGGGGCTAGGGGAGGAATAGCAGGTGTTGGGGCTAGGGGAGGGATAACAGCAGGTGGAGAGCTAGGGGAGGGATAGCATTAGGAGAAATTCCTAATGTAGATGACGGGGTGAAGAATGCAGCAAACCACCAAGGCGCATGTACACCTATGTCATAAACCTGCACCTTCTGCACATGTACCCTATAACTTTAATAATAATTAAATTTTTAAAAAAGCTGGAGGTTCTTTTGCCTGAGGATTAGACACCCATTTCAGACTCGGGGCCTCTTGGGAACCTGTTTTCTATTCTACTTTTTTTTCCTTTTGAGATGGAGTCTCGTTATGTTGCCCAGGGTGGAATGCAGCGGCACCATCTCGAATCACTGCAACCTCCACCTCCTGGGTTCAGGTGATTCTCTTGCCTCAGCCTCAGGAGTAGCTGAGACTACAGGCACCTGCCACCACAGCAGACTAATTTTTTATATTCTTAGTAGAGATGGGGTTTCACCACATTGGCCAGGCCGGTATCAAATTCTGGACCTTAACTGATCCACCCACCTCGGCCTCCCAAAATGCTGGGATTACAGGGATGAGCCACTGGGCACAGCCCGGAAAACTGTATTCAAGAAGAGAAACAGTTAAAATGGTGCATGTGACATTATATGTATTTTGACAAAATCAATAAGAATGGTACAGGAAATGATAGAATCCTTCAGAAAGTGACCTTGAGGTCAACACTTTATAAAAACAAGAGGAAGAGGGGCTCTCAAGCTATCCAGTTAGAAAAGCTTCACCAGGTGTAGTGGCTCACGCCTGTAATCCCAGCACTTTAGGAGGCCAAGGCCATTGGATCATATGCTGTCAGGAGTTCAAGAGCAGGTTGGCCACTACAGTAAAATCCATCTCTACTAATAAATACAGAAATAAGACAGATGCGGTGTGGCGGTGGTCCTGTAATTCCATCTACTCAAGAAGCTGAGGCAGGAGAGGCACTTGAGCCTGGGAGACAGAGGTTGCCATCAGCTGAGATTGTGCCACTGAATTCCAGACTGGGCAAAAAGAGAAAAACTCTGCCTGCAAAACTAATAACCATGAAGTTTGTTAAAAAACTCCAAAAAATGCATCCCCTTTTGAACTTTTTTCCCATGTATTTTCATGAGTGAATTCTAAAATGGGACCTGGCTTGGTAGTTTTGTTCCCACAGTGTGAGGCATACGTAAAAAGAAGCCAGCATTTCAGGCACCTCCGGCCCAGGAACAAAGACGTTTTCTGTGTGTTTTTACCGACTCTTATTTTACTTAAAATGGGTCAATGATCGTGGCATAGGATTACGGGCGCAGGGGCAGGTGGCGGTGAGCTGAGATCTCGCCACTCTACTCCAGTCTGAGTGACAAGAGTGAGACTTCCTCTCAAAATCCCTGCAGGTCCTGGGGTGTCAGACCAGGGAAGCTTTGCTTGATCCTTCCCATCTGCAGACACAGAAATGACTCACCGTAAATAAAGCAGAGTAGAACAAATGTTTGGAAAAAACCCTCCAGAAGAGATTATCACTGTTCTGCAGGAACCTGAGGTCCAGCAAAGCAGAAGGAGCCAAAATGAACAAACTTCCCCTGCAGAGAACTCAGAGACACAGCAGGGGGCCAGGTGGGTTTGTTCTGAAAAATGAAGAGGCATGGATTTAGCACAGGTGGTTCTAATTCCATCATCCTCGGTCTGACAGAGAGGGAATGCCAGCCTCTGTCTCTCAAGCAACTCCATCCAAAGTTTAAAAGGAGTCCACGTGAATGTAAGCACCTACAGGCACCTAAAACACAAGGCATGGTTTTAATGGAGATATAGCCCACCCTGATGGAAGCACTGGCAGACAACAAAGAAATGAATGAAAACACTGCAGATTCTGATAGAAGTGAAATTAGGAAATACGTTTCTCATTGCCTCCTGAATGCACAGTCAGATATCATGTTACTGCAGAATAATTTCTCCCCCATCCCCGATCTTGCTCATGGTGGAAATATTAGCAACTTTGTGAAAGTTAAAAAAACTTTTTTCTTTTCAGTCTGAATCTGACTCTGTCTCCCAGGCTGGAGTGAAATTGTGCAATAGTGGCTCACTGCAACCTCTACCTCCTGGGTTCAAGGGATACACCTGCCTCACCCTCCATAGTAGCTAAGTTTACAGGCACACACCAGTATGCTGGGGTAACTTTTGTGTGGGTTTTTCTTTTTAACAGAGACTGGGTTTTACCACGTTAGCCAGGCTGGTCTCCAACTCCTGACCTCTGGTGATGTGTCCACATAGGCCTCTCAAAGTGCAGGGATTGCAGGCATGAGCCACTGTCCGAGTAATGGCCAGCTACTTTTTGTACTTTTAGTAGAGACAGGGTTTCACCATGTTGGCCAGACTGGACTTGAACTCCTGACCTCAGGCGATCCACCTGCCTCATACTCCCAAAGTGCTGGAATTACAGGTCTGAACCTCCACACCAGGTCTGGAAAAGTTGAAGAAACAAATAATGACACATTTCCACCTAGCTGTGAAATTCACAGATCATTTTTGTGTCTCCATTACTCTTTGTCCTACTCTCTAGTTAATGACCATAAAAATCATTATATATCTTTTCTTAGTACTATGTAAACTTCTTGAAAGACCTTATTTTGGCTGGTGTGGTGTCCATACATTCAATCACAATACTTTGGGAGGCCGAGGTGGACAGGTCACCAGAGATCTGTAGTTTGAGGCCAGGCTGACCAACGTGAAGAAAACCAATCTCTACTGAAAATACAAACATTGGCCAGGTGTGCTGGTGCATGCTTGTGATCCCAGCTACTCTGGAGGCTGAGGCAGAAGAATCGCTTGGAACCTGGGAGGTGGATGTTGAGGTGAGCCAAGATCACAGCACTGCACTCCACCTGGGCAACAATGCTGAAACCCAATCTAAAAAAGAATGTATTTTAAGCTCTGGGGAACAGGGACAAGTGTGCAGCTTGGTTACATAGATAAACGTGTGTCATGGTGGTTTGCTGCAGCAGCAAACCCATCGCCTAGGTATTAAGGCCACCATGCCTTAACTCTTGCTCCTGATGCTCTTCCTCCCACCATTTACCCTGAGAGGTGCTGGTGTGTGATGTTCCCCTCCCTGTATCCATGTGTTCACATCTTTCAGCTCCCACTTAGGAGTGAGAACATGCAGTGTTTGAATTTCTGTTCCTGTGTTAGTTTGCCGAGAATGAGGGTTTCCAGGTGCATCGACATCTCTGAAAAGGACATGACATCATGAGTGAGCATATTTCTTCAGGAGTACCTAGAAAAACAGAGCATACTGCTACACCCACATACATAGCCGCATGATTCAAAACAGCCCAAAGATGGAAGTAACCCATCTCTTGGGCCAAAATCCTACTGCCGTGGATTGAGCCACAGGCCCTGGCTTTTGATCTGGGCTACTGGGGAAATGGTTTGGGACAGGTCAGGCCATTCTTCAAAGCCAATTCTCCAGAAGCCTGGGAATAAACAGCTAGGTCCTCTCCCAGGATCCCGACACTGGCTCCACCTCAGCAATCCTGCCTGACCCTGGGCAGTCATGGTGCACCAACCAGCTGAAGAGGCTCAGCTGGGTGGTATTCTGCCTACAGCTAAGGGTTTTACATTCATGATCCCAGAACCATGGGACTGCAGTGGAATGTGAAACCAGGTATCCTGGAGAAAGAGAAGTCAGGGAAGCCCAAGCCAGGCATATCTTTCCACATACCACCTCCTATACCATGCCAGGAGGCACTCATTACTGAAAATGTAACAGGATAATCCTTAATTATCACTTCACTGTGGAAGTAATGTTGGAAAGAAAAAAAAAAACCTTCTTCCTGTGGCTCATTACTGGAGATGTCTGAGTTTCTCAGTCTGCGTGGCTGAGGAGAAAGAGGACAGACTCAAAGGGATCAATTATCAGGTTGGATTCAGGTGGCCTACTAGCCAGGATAGCACATGTGTTTCCCCTTCCCAGCTCTCCCCTGAGCTATGCTGGGGCCTCACGGGAACCCCACCCTGAACCACACACTTGAGCCCTAACAAAGACCAAGTCCCCATTGCCTGACCTGCAAATCCATCATGTAGCTAAGCAGGACTTCATCATGCTTTCTGATGCAGGCCGACCTCTGGGTGTGAGGCACAATCTGCCTTGGGTTAAGGAGCTTCCATATGATTGGCTGGGCATGCCATGAAACACCCTGTGACTTTGCAAGGGCACCAAGAGTGTAGGACAGGGCTATGCCCAGACCTCAGACCTGGAACCCTTTCTTGGTGGTCTTCTCTCACTGTCCCGGAGTTGGGGCATTGACGTGGCTGTGTTGGACTTGGGGACAGGAGGAGCATGACCAGAAAGCATCTACTAACCAGCAGCCAGGCACAGAAAAAGTGAGGAGCCAGTTGGGGGAAGGGTGCCGTGGTGTGAGGCAGCTGCTTCCTAGGGTTCCTGAGTTGCACAGGTGGTGCTGCTGTGCAGGCATGCAGTGCCCTCTTCTCCTGGCCTCTCTGAGGAGTGCAACGGAGGTCACACCTGTTCAGGGCCTACACCCCTTTAGGTGCAGCCTCACCAGAGGGAATAAAGTCATCCATTTGGGCCAGTTAAGTGTATAATATGTCAGCATAAAGATTCAGAGTGGAGATTGCTTAAAGGTTTAAGAAATTATCTAGTAATCAAAAAAATGGGTGGTTGAGAAATCCAATGATGCTGTCAGATAAAAAGATTTGGACCCAAGTAAGTAAACCAATTAATTTACTTGATGATACAACCTAAAGTAATGGAATATATAAAGATTAAAAATCTAATTAATGGCTTAATATATAAAGTTATAAATAACTACTAAAATATGTAAGAATGTTTACCTGAGTTGTCTTTAGTTTTCCACTGAAACAGAACTTTTTAAATCTGTAGTGTTTAGAAGTAACAAACTAATCTGCAGAAGGAAGTACTTTCATGAGAAAATTTTAACAAGATTTGTTTTTTAGCGTAAAAACATGCCAAAAACTTTAGAAAAGTTACCACCTTTGGCTTTTGGGTAGGTTATTCATGTTAGGTTGTTGCATTTTCATTCACATATAAAGTAGAATTCTGAAGATTAAATAAAAAGATAAAACTCCCTAGTCTTGTGTGTCTTCACAGTGGTAATTCAAGATATAGTGTCTGTCCAGGTGTGATAACTCGGGTCTTTAATCCCAGTATTTTGCGAGGCTGAGACAGGCATTTGAGACAAAGGCTGGGCAACATGAACAAATCGAGTCTCTATGAAATAGCCAAAAATGGCTGCATTTAATTGTGCAGCACCACACCAGCCCCTCTCAGGGTAAATCGTGGGAGGAAGAGCAATGGGAGCAATAGCTAAGGCATGGTGGCCTTAATACCTAGGTGACGGGTTGGCTGCTGCAGCAAACCTCCTTGACAGACGTTTAGCTCTATAACCCAGCTGCAGACTTGTCTGTGTTCCCAGAGCTTAAAACACTTCTTTCTTAGGTGGGGTTTCAGCCTTCTTGTCCAGGTGGAGTGCAGTGCCATGATCTCAGCTCCCCTCAATGTCCACCTCCCAGCTTCCAAGCGATTCTCCTGCCTCAGCCTCCTGAGTAGCTGGGATCACAGGCATACACCAGCACGCCTGGCCAATTTTTGTATTTTTAATAGAGATTGGGCTTCTCAGTGTTGGTCAGTCTAGCCTCAAACCACAGATCTCAGGTGATCTGCCCACCTCGGCCTCCCAAAGTGCTGGGATTGAAGGTGTGGGCACCACATTGGCCAAAATAAGATTTTCAAAAAGTTTACATAGTACAAAGAAAAGACGTATAATTGTTTTTAATCGTCATTAACTAGAGAGTAGGACAAAGAGTAATGGAGACACAAAAATGATCTGTGATTGTCACAGCTAGGTGGAAATGTGTCACTATTCGTTTTCAACATTTCCAGACCTGGTGTGGAGGCTCAGACCTGTAATTCCAGCATTTTGGGAGTCTGAGGCAGGTGGATCACCTGAGGTCAGGAGTTCGAGTCCATTCTGGCCAACATGGTGAAACCCTGTCTCTACTAAAAATACAAAAATTAGCTGGCCATGAATAGGACACTGGCTCATGCCTGCAATCCCAGCACTTTGAGGGGCCGATGTGGACACATCACCAGAGGTCAGGAGTTGGAGACCAGACTGGCTAATGTGGTAAATTCCAGTCTCTATTGAAAAAAAATCCATTAAAAAGTAACCCCAGCATGGTGGTGTGTGTCTGTAAACTCAGCTACTGTGGAGGGTGAGGCAGGTGTATCCCTTGAACCTAGGAGGTAGAGGTTGCAGTGAGCCAATATCGTACAATTGCACTGCAGCCTGGGAGGCAGAGTGAAATTCAAACTGAAAAGAAAAAAAAAATTAACTTTTCCAAAGTTGCTAGAATTTCTGCCATGAGCAATATCGGGGGTCGTGGAGAAATTATCCTGTAGTAACACAATATCCGCCTGTGAATTCAGGAGTCAATGAGAAACGTATTTCCTAATTTCACTTCTATCAGAATCTGCAGTGTTTGCATTCATTTCTTTGTTGTCTGCCAGTGCTTCCATCAGGGTGGGCTATATTTCCATTAAAACCATGCCTTGTGTTTTAGGTGCCCGTACCTGCTTACATTCACCGGGACTCCCCTAGCCCCCAGGGGAAAGAACCTCCTGCTTTTACAAAAAGTTATTGTTAAAGTTCTAGGGTACATGTGCAGAACGTGCAGGTTTATTACATAGATGTACTTGTGTCTTGGTGGTTTGTTGCGTTCATCACCAGGTCATCTACATTAGTGATTTCTGCGAATGCTATACCTCCTCTAGCCCTCCACCTGCTGCTATACCTCCCCTAGCCCCATCCCCCTGCAGTCCATCCCCTAGTCCCCCATCCCCATGCTATACTTCCCCTAGTCCTCCACCCCCTGCTATCCCTCCCCTAGCCCCTAACACCCTGCTATTCCTCCCATATCCCCAAGAGTGTCCTGTCACTCCCATAGCGCCCCACCTCCTGCCATTTCTACCCTACCCCCCAACCCCCTGCTATGCCCACCAGCCCTCTATCCCCTGTTATTCCTATGTAAGCCTCTAACTTTCTGCAACTCCTCGCCTAGCCCTGTACTCCCTGATGTCCCTACCCTAGCTCCGAAACCCATGCTATTTCTACCCTAGACCTGCACCTCCAGCTATCCCTCCTCTGGTCCCGCGCCTCTGCTATCCCTTTCCTAGCCCCCAAACCCCTGCTATCCCTCCTCTAGTCCCCATACCCTGCTATCCCTCCCCTAGCCCGAAAACCCTGCTATCCCTCCCCTAGCCCGAAAACCCTGCTATCCCTCCCCTAGCCCCTCAAACACTCCTTTCCCTCCCGTATCCCCTAACCACTGCTAGTCCTCCCCAATCCCTCACTCCCTGATTTCTCCCCTAGGTCCCCACCAACTGCTATTCCTGCCCAAACCTTGAAACACCTGCTATTCCTGCCATAAGCCTCACCCCCTGCTATTTCCCCCCAATACACAGCCCCTACTATCCCTCCCCAATCCCCCCTCCCCTTGTGTCCCTCCCTTAGTCCATTCCATCCCCCCATCAGGCCCCAGTGTGTGNCCCTAGGTCCCCACCAACTGCTATTCCTGCCCAAACCTTGAAACACCTGCTATTCCTGCCATAAGCCTCACCCCCTGCTATTTCCCCCCAATACACAGCCCCTACTATCCCTCCCCAATCCCCCTTCTCCTTGTGTCCCTCCTCCCCTCGCCTTCCTACCCCCATCAGGCCCCAGTGTGTGATGCTCCCCTCCCTATGTCCATGTGTTCTTATTGTTCAACACCCACTTATGAGTTGGAACATGTGGTGTTAGTTTTCCTGTTATTGTGACAGTTTGAGCCCCATCCAAACTAGGTGAAGGATAGGAACAGACACTTCTAAAAAGAAGAAAATCATAGAGGAAAAAAGCCTCCTGCTTGTAGACACAGGAAAAGCTTCACTCTGGGTCCTGATTAGAAATAACAGCAACCTGTGTACCCTCTGAGGCAGTCTTTGCAGGGGTATTACTGAGCCTGATAACGATGTAGTATTCTCCCACGCCTGTGATAACTTCAGCCAGCCAGGCACAAGTCTGCCATGCTCATCAAAAACATTCTCCCAAGGCAAACACAGAAATCCCTTCTGATTGCAAAATGAAAGGCCCTTTGAGAAACACAACAGGCATTCTGGGGAGAAAACAAGGTCTTTTGTGACAAACCTGTATGTGGATGACAAACCTGGATGGATACCAGATTGGAGGTTTCCAGTAAATGGAGACAGCTTTTTGGAAAGGGCTGGTAAGAGGCACATTTTCTGTATAGATGAAAGGGACTCACAGGCTTCAGGGTTCGCAAGCATTAAAGTTAAAGGAGGTAGAGTAAAAACTAGGTGGGAAGCCAGGCACCATGTCTCAGGCCTGTAATCTCAGCACTTTGGGAGGCTGAGGAAAGAGGATCACCTGAGACCAGCAGTTTGAGATCAGTCTGGCCAACATGGTGAAACCCTATCTCTACTAAAAATACAAAATTACCCATGCTGGTGTCATATGCCTGCAATCCCAGCTACTCGGGAGACTGAGGCAGGAGAATCACTTGAACCTGGGAGGCAGAGGTTGTGATGAGCTGAGATCAAACCACTGCACTCTAGCCTGGGCAAGAAGCCAGACTCGTCTCAATAATGGTAAGCATTGTCATAACTATTGGGCACAGTGGCTCACATCTGTCATCCCACCACTTTGGTAAGCCAAGGAGAGAGGATTACCTGAGTTCAGGTGTTTGAGACCAGTGTAGCCTACATGGAGAAACCCATGTCTACTAAAAATATAAAATTATCCAGGCATGGTGGCACATTCCTGTAATTGCAACTACTTGGGAGGCTGAGGCAGGATAATCATTTAAACCCAGTAGTGGGAGGCTGCAGTGAACCGAGATGGTGCCACTGCCCTCCAGCCTGGGTAACAAGAGCAAATTCTCTATCTAAAAAACAACAAAGAAAAACCAAGGTGGGAAGCTATAACCTGTGTCACCTAGAGATTTGCTGTGTGCAAAGCTTGTTTGATTTCCTGGAATTTGGTGGAATTCCTCTCCTTTATTTACAGTTGCTCTAGGATGTTCTATCTGTAACACCCTTGTTCTCATGAAAATTCATAGAAAATACATCCCCTAAGGCCAGGCATGGTGGCTCACACTTGTAAACCCAGCTACTTGGGAGGCTGAGGGAGAAGAATCGTTTGAACCCGGGAGTCAGAGGCTGTGGTTAGCTGAGGTGGTACCACTGCACTCCAGCCTGGTGACAGAGTGACACTCCACCTCCAAAAATAATAAACATTAAAATGTTCTTTGTCAGCCCTGTGTTTGGAGAGGTCCCTGCTGCTGAGAACTGCCGAGTGTGTGATAGAATATATTGTTTGCCAAGAAGAACCGTGGCAAGGAAAACCTAGCTGCCTCCTCACCAACTAGAAAACTACCTGGGGCATTCCAAAGTGGCAGGACAATATATAAATATCATACAGGAGTTAAAACAATTCTTTAAGCACAAGACATCTCACCCTGTCCCCGTGGTCCCTCATGGAGAAAAAGTTTTGTTTTTTGTTTTTTGTTTTTTTTTTTTTTTTGAGA
>NW_016108002.1:595492-597068 GCF_001604975.1 Cebus imitator
TTTCTATTTTAACCATTGTTTTGATACGTCAATAAGATTAATAACTTATTAAGATAAGATCCCTACAATTTAGAGACAGGTGCCTTATCTCGAAAATATTCACTACTTATATAATTTCTTCAAACCAAATTACTTTTTGTTGCCTACCTACTTCAACAACTTCTAAGTAGCTGAGATAGTATCTTTATAAAGGTTGCAATGGGGGAGAATGCTGTAATGACTTACAACATTTTACCTAAACAAATTAAAGCTAGGACACAAAAAAACTAAGATCTTGAAGACATATTAAGAGGAACACTTTTTTTTTCAAGAAGAATGTGTAAACACAAAACATGGAGAAGTTTGTGTTTGCTAGTCATGTTTCACAATTCTGACCTGGGTAGCGGAAATATTGGGGATGTAAAACTTTAAAAAATTGATCCATGGATGGCAGTTCCACTCAAATTAATGGTGCTTATTTTTCCCCTCAGTTTTGGCAAATCACATTACTCTGTGATATACCATGCCTTGGCAGGCTGTGATCACCAGCAGTGGCAGTCAGATCTACAGTGGTTCCATAATTAGGAGCTCCTGGGCTCTCCCAGCTGCCCACTCTGTCAGGAACACATAAGCCTGTGACTGCCTCTTCCCAAACCCTAAAATTCATTATACTGTAATTACACTGCTGAAGCTTTCTCTGTGCAAATTAATTTCCATAATGCCTGGCCATTTCACATATGCAGATGACAGTTTTGTTTTAGGCTAAAAAGAAATGGCCTCCCTGTGTTTGGCTAAGTAGTACTTCCGTTCAGTTAATTCCTCTGCATTCCCATTGTGTGTAGACTCTTTATTCACAGACTTCTGATTTCTCTGAAGATGAAGTAGGGGCCTCGGGTATCATGATTAAGGAAATATGCTGGAAGACCTAATGTAGTATTTAAGTTTCCGGTTTTCTAGTGAAAGCACTTTAATTTGCCTACACAATACAGAAATCCTGAAGACACTGCTGTGATACTGGGCCTGAGGCACAGTACGCCCTGTGGCACCACTGAGAGTTGGTAAGGTGTCTACCAAACCACTGCATGAGAGATTCCAGTTGATGAGTGGTGCAGCAAGAAATGGCCTGGCATTACTACTCTTCCAAGTGATCCAGACTCACAGTCAGCTCTTAGCACCCTTGGGCTATCTGAAGATCCAGAATAGTCCACAACCCTGGCTGTCGGGGCCAAGAATTCTTATTCCAGGTCAGCAGTTACTTTTCTTATTAGGGTAGTAGTCCTTGAAAAACAAAAACAACCTGAAGTTCACATTTTAAATATTATGATTCAAAAAATAACCACGATCACAATCTCTGCATTAGTAACTATAAGGCATTTAATCCATATCAGATACCCACTAGGAGATCTGTTTTACAAGATGATGGTTCTGACAATAACTTGACAGGATTTCAGATGTGAAAAATATGAGGATATTTCTCTGTACAGTCAACTTTTATAAACCAAGGTAGCGATGATTTGTTTCCCAAATCTTTGCTAACTTTGGAACAAAAGAAAAATAAGAGGTATTTTTGAGTGTTTGTGTTTACCTCTTTATGCAA
>NW_016108002.1:598728-599991 GCF_001604975.1 Cebus imitator
CAGCTGAAATATAACTTTCTAGGATTTGATCTTCAGTGCTTTCTTTCCCAGCAAGGTGTTTTTCTTTTTTTAAGGTATTTGATCCAGATGAGTTTCCTAGGCACTTATCTGATGTCTCCCTTTTTTCTGAATACCTCTTCATTATCCACTTATTAAATCTAAGTTTAAGAATTTGTGATAGGCATTTAAGTCCAAATTCTATGTTTGAATTTACAGGAGTCAGTGAGTCCAGAAGTGCTGTCATGTGCAGGCCAATATCTGGCTACGGCAGTTGGAGGCAAATAGGCTTCACCAGTCTCAAAGCCCTAGCTACTATAGTGAGTCCACACTTCTTCTGGATCTTATCTATGTCAGCAAAAGAAGGCCACCCAGTACACCAGGCTTTGGGTAGAAATTGCTCAGTCGTCTAGTCTCCTTCAACAGCCAAACTCATTGCCACTTTCTTCAGTAGTAATTACTGCAGCCCAGAGACTTTGGTAGCCTAGCGACTATAACTAGTCATGCTGCAGTCTGGTCACAGTCTGATAAAACCACAGAGCAACAAAAGCAAAAATGCTGACTTAAGCCTCCTAAAATCTCTCTAAACCTACGTTCAATAAATACGGTTTTTCTTCATAACAACTGCTGTGTTATTACTTCCTAAACTAAAGCATGGCCTTGGATTGTTTCCATTTCATTCTTGAAAATGATTCACAGTGTGTCTTTAACATGAACGTGAATATAGGATTTCATTTATCAACAAATAATGTTTTCAAAACAATGTAACTTAAAAATGCAAAAGTGCAAAATTGTATTTCTGAACTTGACTGGTCTTTCAGATTATATTTTCATACCTACTCACTCACACAAATTTTCATATCTGTATGTTCTCCTCAAGTGGGGGAAAATAGTATCAGAGTTCCTGAAGAATTTACGAAGGAAAGGATGACAGTGCTACCCAAGGTTTAACGTACTCACAGCACTGTATTCAGTGAATGAAAACATTGCTTTTCAAATCCTACTAAAGTAGTGAGTAAATAGATAAAATATATTATTACAAAAACTCTACCATATGTGAATGTGAAGAAAATGGAACAAGAGTTAAAATACATAAACAAACAGATGAGGCTGGGCCTGGTGGCCCATGCCTTTAATCCCAGCATTTTGGGAGGCCCAGGCGGGTGGATCACTTGAGGTCACGTGTTCGAGACCAGCCTGCCAAACATAGTGAAACCCCATCTTGACTAAAATTACAAAAATTAACTGGGCATGGTGGCATGCACC
>NW_016108002.1:601026-606487 GCF_001604975.1 Cebus imitator
TCACATAGCTCAGCAGTAAGCAAGACTGTATGGTGGCTTGTGATCTGGGGGTGGGGGGAGGGGAACATCTGGGTGTGCTGCACAAAGAGCCTCCAGATGATTGAGTGAGTGTGCGGTGAAACACCCTGGAACTCTGCAAGAGGGCAGAGCGTGTGGGGCAGGGCTCTCCGGCAGACCTTTGGCCTGGCACCCTTTCCTGGTGGTCCTGTGGCTGTGTCTGGCGTGGGGGCACTTCACGGCTCTGGTGGTCTTGGGAGTGGGTGGAAGGAGGCCGAGAAAGCCTACGCTGTCCAGTGGCCACCCACGGAAGAGGTGGTCAGGAGGTTACGGGGCGGGCTGGGTGGTGTGAGGCTGCTGCTTCCTCGGGATTCCGGCGCCGCACGAGGCCCTTGTGTGCTGGTTGCTGAACAGGGTCTGCTGCTCTCTGGGTGTATGGTGTTCTCCTCTCCCGAACTCCCTGAGGGGGTGGATGACTCCCCATGAGGAAACCGCTGTGGGTAGAAGGGGCCGCAGGGCTGCCCCTGGTGCTCCACATGGGGCTCTTGTGGGTGCCAGGGAGGTTATGTGTGCTCTGGGCCTACTACACCCCTTTGGGGGCAGGGCCAGCAAAAGCGAGGAAAGCGTATCTGGGGAGCTGGTGACTGCCTTGCAGAGGAGGGCAGCCCCGTGTCCCATGAACCTGAGTCCTGAGCACCCGCAAGGATGTGGATCTCCCCAGAAGCCGGAGATGCCCTGCCATCTGGGGCATTAACGGAACCCAGCTCCAAGTGAAGGACCTCCTGCAAGTCCTTTGCCGGCCAGGGCTTGCTAGGGCCAAGGCTGGGCTGGACCCGCTGATCCACCTTCTGCCGCTCCTCGGTGTCAGCCTTCTCCTCGGCCACCAAGACCACGTCCAGCATTATGTCATCCACCACCAGCACTGCCTCCTCCCTCAAGGCTGCCTCCTAGCTCTTTGCCCCAGCCGCCCTCCCTTGCAGAGCCCCCAGCCTGAACTCGGCCCCCTCCTGGAGGCTCTCACAGACCATGCCTGTGGCGTCCACCCCAAGACCCCGGCAGCCCTAGGCTGCCTGCGAGGCCCGCGGGCCTCCCCTGCTGAGAACCCCATGCCGCGCCTACATGGACCGCGGGTTCCTGGGGAGCCCCAATGGGCTAGCTGCCCTAGGCACTTGCCGTGGGGCCCAGGTCCCCAACAGGGTCAGCTGCGCACAGGAGCCCAGGAGCAGGAGGCGGAGGCCCTGGTCTTACAGAGCCCAGCCAGCAGGCACCACGGCCGCTGCTGCGCTTGTGGTAGCCTCTGGGTCCACAAGGCGTGTCCAGGGCACTGGACGTGAGGTCCTTTGGAATGCTCCTGGACGTCCAGCATCCTCAGGGAGGTAGCAAGGTGCTCGGAGCCCGTATGTGCATATCTGCAAGAGTCCCAGCGAGACTCTCCACCTCCGGAGCAGACAAATTCCACTCTGGCAAGATATTAGGCAACTTTCCTCCCATGCGCCTGCCCCGCCCCACTTCCTCAAGCCTCTCCGCAGCCCTCGCCCCAGCAGCCAGCGCTGGTGCCACTCTCCCTCCTCTCGATCTTGACGTTGGAATACTCAGTACCATCTACCTGGCCTGCCGAGCGAACTGAGATGCTTCATGTGTTCCCTTTGGGTCAGTGGTTTGCCACACTCATGATGGCAGTTAGGGCCCAGCGCTTCCATGCCTACAATTCCAAAGGGCAGGCAGCCTGCGTGTGCCCGCACCCAGCGCCGCCTGCGGCAAGCTCCCGGGGCTTCTCATCGAGGCTTACTGGAGGAGGCTGGGGCTGCAGACCAGCCGGGGGGCGTGGCCTCCAGGGACACGCCCACCGCCCTCGCACTGACTGGCCGCTGGGGGAGGCGTGCAGTCTGCGTCCCGCTCAGACAGCCCTTTGGGGGCAGTTCGCCGCGGGGGCGCCTTGAAGTCCTGCGCATGCGCCCTGGGGGGTCCGCCAAGCCACACGCAGGCTCCCGTAAGCGCAGCAGAGCGAGGAGGAGGCCACCAGGGAGGAGGAGGAGGCGCTGGTGGTGGAGGACGACATGATGGCGGAAGTGGCAGTGGTGGCCGAGGAGGAAGCCGATGTGGAGCGGGAGCAGCGGGACAAACGGGCACAGCCGGGGCCTGGGCCCATGACGCCAGAGTCTGCACTGGAGGAGCTGCTGGCCGTTCAGGTGGAGCTGGAGCCTGTTAATGCTCGAGCCAGGAGGGCCTTTTCTCAGCAGAGGGAAAAGTTGGAGCGCAGGCGCAAGCCCCACCTGGACCGCAGAGGCGCCATCATCCGGGGCATCCCCGGCTTCTGGGCCAATGTCGTATCCTTTTCAGCACTTTTTCTGTTTGTCCAGTTGAAAGATGCCCTAGGGGAACTGTAAGTAACTTACGGGCAGCTCAGCGGGGATATGACTATTCTGGAAACAACGGTGAGTTGCCAGTTGCGGCGTGAAAGGCTGGCTTTAGAAAGCCGCAGCGGTCGCGGGTAGTGTTTTCCTGCCTGCGGCAGAGAAGCCCTTCCTGATGCCGAGCAGCAGGTGTTTGAGTCATGTTTTTGAAGAGCAGAAGCGAGTTCTCGCCAGCAGAGTTTTTTCTGAGAATCAAACTATTGATAAGGGAGTGCGATTGCTCCCCCTTGCCAGTCAGATCTGGGACAGGGCATTTTCGGGTATAAGCGGGTTCTGCCACTCCTGAGACAGCAGCAACCCTCTGCAGATTGCCCCAGTCAGCCTCAGAATTACACACGCTCCGTGAACCCACGAGGCCTTAATTCGGGGGAGGGGGTGGGGAAACGAAGGTCACACACTCAAGCAGATCTCCGAAATCCCGTGCCCCAGCCTTAGAGCTTCTTCCCTGTTCCTTCTAGTTCTTAGAACTGCTTCCCTGTTGCTTGTAGCTCTTCCTTCCATCCACGTAAAGGCTCTTTGACCTACGTCAGATTGCGAACCACCCCCAGATGTCAGCCCTGATCACTGACAAAGATGAAGACATGCTTAGCTACATGATCAACTTGGAGGTGAGGCCGTGAAGACTGAGGCTAGAGGGTTTGGTGAGGAGTGATAAGGGAAGCAACTCCTTGCTGTCAGCAACAGTGGGCACCTCACCTGAAAAGATACTTAAGCTTTCTCCACCTTGTCCTGACAGGTGAAAGAAACAAAGCATCCTGTTCATGTCTGCAAGATCATGTTGTTCTTTCGGAGCAACCCCTACTTCCGGAATAAAGTGGTTACCAAGGAGTATCTGGTGAACCTCACAGGTGGCTGGTGGCTCCCAGGAGGGGCAGTGGATGGAAGGTGGTGGGTGGGTGGATCGTTGCCAACGTGATCCAGCCCACTTCCCACAAAATCTCCTCTCTGTAGAATACAGGCCCTCTCATTCCACTCCAATTCAGTGGTATCAGCGTTATGAACGTGAGGCCTATCGCCGCAGACACCACAACAGCAGCCCTAACTTCTTCAACTGGTTTTCTGACCACAACTTCGCAGGATCTAACAGGATCGCTGAGGTGGGTCCTCACTGGGGAACATCAGGAATGGCCCCGGTGTGTTCCCAGCTGCTTGGCTCACCAGTCTGAGCCCTGATGAGGCCTTTCCCAACTGATTCCTCTGATAGATCATAAGTAAGGACCGGTGGTGCAATCCCCTGCAGTACTACACAAGGATGAAGCCACCTGAAGAGGGAACAGAGATTTCAGGTGAGCTGTTCAGTTGGAGCTAGAGCTGACTGATCCCCAGGATTAGAAGGTGGACACACCTCTATGCATGGAGCCTGGATGGACGCTCCGTTCAGAAATGTAGAAATCGAGGCTCCTTTCATACATTCCTTGACAGGGAGACAGAGAGTGACAGAATCCAGTACATTCAGGGAATTTGGGCTGAAAGAGGCACATCAGAGACTGCACTGCAAGGCAGGTTAGAGCTGGGGAGTCTTAAGCCCAGTGAAGCATAGTCCATGTCCAGACTCACTGAGAAGTGAAGCTGAATCATTAACTTCAGTTTGTGGCACTTGTTTCCATGGCTGCCAACCCCACCGGCAGTCATCCTACCAGCCCGTTAAGATTGGGCTCCCTAGATATGCCTCCTTACCACAAACCACAGTGACTCTTTAGACTGATGTTCTTATACTATAGCCCCATCCAATTTCTGTGTGCTTCTACTGTACTACGCGTCTTGTTAGCTGCTGACTTCTGTCACAGAGAGAAAATGCTGGAAGTAGGGCAGGTGTGACAGAGAACAGCTTGTAACATATGGTGGGAGGAAGTTTGGGAGATCACAAATGGGGAAGGGACTAGTCTTTTCTGGACAGGCCCTGGAATTAAAACATTTAAAACTGTTGCTCAGAGGAAATGCATTTTGACATGCAGTTGTGTTTCCCTAGGGGACTCCCAGATTTCGGGTCGAATATGATGGTGCTGCTGACTTTACCTGAAACAGCAGAACTCCTGAAAAGTTACTACATTGTTCAGGATGTCCGTACTCAACGTGGTCTTATGCACAGGAAATAAAAGAAAGACAGATCCAGTCATAAAAAAGTGCAGACAGGAAGAGGACATAAACTTGGATTTTATGGAGTGAAAATAAACACTGTCAAGGATATGTGACTCTGTGTGTGTGTGTGTGTCTGGGGGAGGGGTTGTGTCTTGTGTCAGGGTGTGTGTGTGTGTGTGTATGTGTGTATGTGTGTGCATCCACTGGATTCCAGTGTGATAATGGGTTGATCAATCCATGTGTTTCATTCTCTGCATCGTCTGCAGTGGAGCCGAGCCTCTGAAGTTGTAGAGTGAATGGGTGTGGTGCATTTTGGAATTCTTCCTAGAGGACAGAGTTGGGGAGGCAAAAGAAAGAGAAGACAGCGAAGTTGGAAGCTTGCTTTGTGCTACAGAAGCAGCAGTAGTTCAAGGAAAGGGGATAATGGGCACTTAGGTATCCAGGGCCCAGATTGCTGGGATAAGGCACCTCCAAACTCCTTTGTTTGGGGTGTTGATAAGACACATTAAGTTAGAAAAGGATGATGGAAATCTTGAAGTTCACTTATGTGTTGAATTCACATGTTTTTCATTTATAGGTGAATGCATAATCACTTCTCTGGTGATTTTCTGGGATAATCGTCCTCTGGGGTCCCAGCAACATGATAAGAAATGGGCATGTGAGGTGTATGGAGGGACCGTGAGAAAGGATACAGACGCATGTGGGAAGGCATTTGGGATACACCTTTTTAAAATGTCTATTTCTTCAGGCATAGGTGACTAAGGGAAAACACAGACATGCTGAGGTGAGGGGAATGGGGGTGGATCAAGGAAATACAAGAACGCCAGCAGGTCCATGCATGGACTCTCTGTCCCTTGATGACCCAGGATATGGACACTGTTGTTGATGTTTACATCTTCAGATGGATTAAGCTTTTCTCCAAGATTCTTTATTAGGTCAGGAGTGCATATTGTTTGTAACTAACACTATTG
>NW_016108002.1:606597-617959 GCF_001604975.1 Cebus imitator
TTTTCCAGCATACTTTGCACCTGGCTAATAATGTAAAGAGAAGGAACCCGAAATGGCAGAGCATGTGTTACAAGCCTCAAGCAGGAGGACAAAACTTACAGCCTTCCTTCTGGAGTGTGTGGCTGGTGCCCAGGAACATCTGTGTCTCTGCACAGGACAAGGAGTTGTCTCTGCCACAGAGGGGGAGGGGGATTTCAGTGGTGGTTATCAGAACTTTCTTCTCCATTCCCAGACAAAACAGTTCCTACACAAGCATCCGCCTTGGTGAGGCACTAATAGAGTGCTAACATTCCTGTGCTGTATGGACTCTGGTCACCACAGCTTCAGTGAGAAGAGCTGTGTTGTCTCAGGGAAGAGGGTCTGACAGTCAAAGTTCTTGCAGTTTTTGTGCTGCCTTCCATATGCATTACAGACCTCCTGCTGGCTCTCAGCAGTTGAGCTTTGAAAATCTATAACCCAGTTTTGCCCCTGCTGCCATGCAGACAGCTGAGGCTCTTGAGTGAGAGTGTTGACCTCCTCTGACGGCTGTCCCCATGACCCACCAATGCAGGAGAAACAGGTTTTCTCAGCAATTTACTCGGTCAACAGTGGAAACTCCTTGTTCCTGCAAGCTGGCCTCTACGCTACCGTGTGCTGGTCAAAGGACACTGCTGCACAGTAGAGTAGCCCGACAGTGGGAGTCGAGCAGCAGATTGGTGTGTACACTCAGGGCAGCTCAGACCGGGAAATGTCTAGGGACTTGCCTGCCACCAGTTCTTGCCATAAAGTAATGCATCAGAAAAAAGTGAGGAAAGGGTCTTGCCATGATTTTTCTAGGAGGTAACTACATAACGAGAAGATTATAAGTAAATCCCAGGACTAGTTTTGAGACTGGTCTGTTTTAAAGTGGTGGTAGGGGAAGACCTTTTCCCAGAGAAGATAGCAAACTGTCAACTGTCCCCTGTCAACTGGGCTGGTGGCTCAGGCACATTGGCCACCCCACAAAGTGAATGCAGCTGCCTGGCCTTCTTCTTCAAATCCTGCATGCAATTCAGTCTGGTGATTTCACATGGATTCCAATGTCTTATCAGAGAAAGTGCTGAACTGTACCTTCGGTCTGCTGAAAACAATTAGACATCTTTTCTTTGTACTATGTAAACGTTCTGAAAATCTTATTTTGGCCGGTGTGGTGCCCACACCTTCAGTGCCAACACTTTTGGAGGCCGAGTTGGGTGGATCACCTGACTTGTGTAGTTCGAGACCAGACTGACCAACATGGACAAACGCAAATCTACTAAAAGTACAAAAATTGGCCAGGCGTGCTGGTGTATGCCTGTGATCCCAGCTACTCAGGAGGCTGAGGCAGGAGAATCGCTTGAAACCTGGGAGGTGGACATTGGGGTAAGCTGAGATCACAGCACTGCACTCCACCTGGCCAACAAGGCTGAAACCCCACCAAAAAAAACAGTGTCTTTTAAGCTCTGGGGAACAGGGACAAGTGTGCAGCTTGGTTCCATAGCTAAACGTGCGTCATGGTGGTTTGCTGCAGCAGCCAACACATCACCTAGTTCTTAAGGGCACCGTGGTATAGCTATTGCACCTGATGCTCTTCCTCCCACATTTGACCTGAGAGGTGCTGGTGTGTTATGTTCCCCACCCTGTGTCCATGTGTTCTCATCTTTCAGCTCTCACTTAGGAGTAAGAACAAGCAGTGTTTGGATTTCTATTCCTGTGTTAGTTTGCCGAGAATGAGGGTTTCCAGTTCCATCGATGTCTCCACAAAGGACATGACATCATGTGTGAACATATTTCTCCAGGAGTTCCTAGAAAAACAGAGCATCATGCTACACCCACATACGTCGCAGTGTGATTCACAACTGCCCAAAGATGGAAGTAACCCAGGTGTCCAATCCACTGATGAACGGGTGAACGGAGTGTACTCTGTGCACTCAGTGTAATACTATACAGACAGGAAAAGGGATGAGGCTCAAACACAGGTGGCAGTATGGATGAAATTTGAAGACATCAGGCTCAGTGAGAGAACCCAGGCATGAAAGGCCACACAGCGTATGACTTCGTTTACCTAAAATGTCTAGAACAGGCACAGATTTCACAGAAACAGAAACTAGAACTCTGAGTGGCAGGGACGAGGAAGGTGGAATGGGGCATTGGTGTTTCTCTCCTTTTCTTTCTTTCTCTTTGTTTGAGGCACAGTCTCGCTCTGTCACCCACACTGGAGTACAATTGCAGGATCTCAGCTCACTGCAACCTCTGATTCCCTGGTTCAAGCGATTCTTCTGTCTCAACCTGGGAAGTAGCTGAGATTACAGGCACCCACCACTACGGTCGTCTAATTTTGTTATTTTTAGTAGAGACGGAGTTTCACCATGTTGGTCAGCCTGGTGTGAAACTCTTGACCTCAGGTGCGCCCTGAGACCTGCACTGCTCACCTCACATTTTTTCTATTCCATCTCTGAGGGCCTAACTCCCTTGGGTGGTACTGCAGTGGATCGAGCCACAGGCCGTGACTTATGATCTGGGCTACTGAGGAAATGGTACGGGACAGGTCAGGCCATGCTTCAAAGCCAGTTCTCTAGAGGCCTGGCAAAAATCTGCAAGGTCTTCTCCCAGGATCCCCACAATGGCCCTACCTCAGCAATCATGCCAGACCCTGGGCAGTCATGGTGCGCCAACCAGCTGAAGAAGCTCAGGTAGGTTTTATTCTGCCTACAGCTGGGGGCTTTACCTTCATGATCCCAGAACCACGGGACTGCAGTGGAATGAGAAACCTTATATTCTGGAGAAAGGGGAGTCAGGAGGCCGAAGCCAGGCATATCCTTCCACATACCACCTCCTATACCATGCCGGGAGGCACTCCATACTGAAAATGCAACAGGAAAATCCTTAATGATCACTTCATTGTGGAAGTAAAGGTTGGAAGGAGAAAAAACCTTCATCCTGTGGCCCATAACTGGAGATGTCTGAGGTTCTCAGCCTGCGTGGCTACGGAGAAAGAGGACAGACTCAAAGGGACCAATCATCTAGTTGGACGGAGGTGGCCTGCTAGCTGGGGTGGCACATGTGTTTCCCCTTCCCAGCTCTCCCCTGAGATATGCTGGGGCCTCAGGGGGACCCCACCCTGACCCAGACACATGGGCCCTCACGAAGACCCAATCCACATTGCCTGACCTGCAAATCCATCACGTAGCTAAGCAGGGGTTCGTCATGGTTTCTTATGCAGTCTGACATCTGGGTGTGATGCACAATCAGCCTAGTGTTAAGGAACTCACATATGATTGGCTGGGTGTGCCACAAAACACTCTGCGACTTTGCAAGGGCACCAAGAGTGTAGGACAGGGCTATACCCAGACCTCGGACCTGGAACACTTTCTTGGTGGTCCTCTCTCACTCTCTGAAGTTGGGGTACTGACATGGCTGTGGTGGTCTTGGGGGCAGGTGGAGCATGATTGGAGAGTTTCTACTAAGCAGCAGCCAGGCACAGAAAAAGTAAGCAGCTGGTTGGGGACATGGTGACGTGGTGTGAGGCAGCTGCTTCCTAGGGTTCCTGAGCTGCACAGGTGGTGCTGCTGTGCAGGCATGCAGTGTCCTCTTCTCCTGGCCTCTCAGAGGATTGCAACGGAGGTCACACCTGTTCAGGGCCTACACCCTTTAGGTGCAGCCTTGCCAGAGGAAATAAAATGTGTCTGGGGTGCCTGTGCCTGCCTTGCAGAGGACAGCAGCCCCATGCACCATGAACAGTCCTGACTACCTTGGGTTTCTGGCATGAGCATGCTGGAAACAGGTATGGGGAGCAGGGGTGTTTCAGTGGTTGGCATGGACATGCAGACTCCCTTTCCCCCAGGGGCTTTCCCATAGAAATGTGCCCTTGAACTTTCTGCTGTGGGTGAAGGCTTTGTGGTAAGGCTATTCCCCCTTGTTAGTGATGAGCTTGGCTCCCCTTCCCTACCCTGTGCTCTCACACAGGCACAAACAAGCGGAGCTCCTACCTACTGCACTATGGCATTGGCCCCCCTGCCTTTCCCCATCCCTGCCTTCTGGCTTAACTCTTGTCATCCATCCTGGCTCCCCAAAGCCTGCCTTGGGAAGCCTGAGCTTAAGCCCTGCTGCCAACCATCCCAAATGGACAGTTGCAAGACTACTGCTCTGGTCCAAAATATCCGGAGCCCATCTCCAACTCAAGTGGCTTCAGCAAGTCTGTATCTGGCCCAGGAAGGCCACGCTGTGCCTCCTGGTCCTCCTCCTCCTGCTGCCACATGTCAGCCTCCTACTTTGCCACCACCTCACCTACCACCATGACGTCGTCCACTACGAACATCACCTCCCTCCACAAGGCCACCCCCACACAACCCCCACACACCCCGGATCTGTGCACTAGTCACCGTTTCCTACCTCCAGGCTGAACACAATGCCCGCCTCTGGCCTCCCACAGACACCTGCCTCTGCTGCTTAACACACGCCATGGAACCCCTACAGTGTGGGGACCAGTCCTTGAGAAACCCATGGGCCTCGCCCTGCTGAGGATCCGTTGCTAAAGCTACGTGGACCCAGGACTCCTGGGATGTCCCACAGGCTGCAGTCCTACGCATGCACCTTGGGGCCCTGGGCCCCAGCGGGATAAGCTATGCCCAGCAGCCCAGAATACACACGGTGAGGCCCTGGACTTGCGAAGCCCTGACGGCAGCCGAGCATGCTGCTGTTGCCCGCTGGCAGGAACCTCTGGGTCGCACAGTATCTTGCACGCGCACAGCGTGTACACAGTCCACCCATGGGTGACCCTGGCATCTGGTCTCCAGTGTGCTTAGGATCCAGCACGAGAGGAATGCTCCTTGGAGTCCAGCATCCTTAGGGAGGAAGCATGGCACTCGGGGTCTGTATTAGCCTAGACCTCCCAAAAGTGCAGACAAACTCCACCCCAGCAAGGTTCCAGGTGGCTTTCCGTCCACGTGCCTGCCCCGCCCACTTCCCCCAAGCCTCCTCCCGCTGCTGCCTGTGCCCCAGCAGCCAGCCCCGGTCCCTTTCCCTCTCCTCTGGATCTGCAGCATTCAGTACCACCTGCCTGGCCTGCCTAAGGAAGTGAGATGTTTCATGTGTTGGCTGTGGGTTCATGGCCTGCCACAGTCATGATGGCTGTTAGGCCGTCGGACTTCCATGCCCACAATTCCAAAGGGCTGGCTGACCGCCTCGCCTGTGCCTGAACCCAGAGCGTCTGGGCGGAAACTGACAGCTCTTCACGCTTGGCTTGCCCGAGGAGGGTGGAGCTGCAGGACACCCGGATGCGGCCACGCCCCTCTGCTTGCCTTCCCGCCCTAGAAGACACCCACCCACCGTCGCACTGACTGGCTGCCGAGAGAGGCGGTTTCGGCTACTTCCGTAGGGCTGCCAAAGGATCTTTCCCGCGCAGTCCGGTTCCCGGCCTCTCACCGGTCAGCGGGGCTAGAGGCGTTCCACAGCCAGATGCGAGCACCCTGAGGGCCCGGTGACCCAGAGGCTGTTTGTCCTACTGAGAAACACCGGTAATTTCGGTTTCTCTGGTCAGTTTGGTCTCTCGGCAAGAATACAAATGCAGCGAGGTGTTCGGATGCTGTCAACGAAAGGGGCTATGGTTTTCGGTGCGTGGGTGTTGAATTCTGGGAAGAGACGGTAGAGAGGGGGTTGTCCTTAGTGCTTGTGAGAAACTGAGGTTTGTTAAACTCATTGATGTTTCTTGAGGATTCTTCCTGTTACAGTTGGACATGTCCGATGTGGGGGCAATTTGTGGGTGATGGACCTGGGGCGCCATTGTTTTCTGTGCACTTTTTATTGAAACGGTTTTTCTCTGTGAACGTGGTCCTGACTCATACACAGGCAGTGTGCTCATACACTGTGAGCAGAAAAACAAAAAAAAAACCTTGTACTTTTAGTTAGCACATTTCACATTTCTGATTTTCTTCACAGGACTTAGCAAAGTTTGACATAAATTGCGTAACTTTCGGTTATGTAGAAGTCTGGAACCATGAATAATCAGTTTAAATTTGCCTCTTTTAAACCAGTAATTGTCCCCCTCCTTCTATGACAGTATTTGAAAGATGTTTCATGTATCTCAGGTACCGTAAATAATTTAAATGGAAGAAGTGTTGGTATTGGAGATAAATGGCAGTAGATAGCCGAAAACGGAAGCAAATAGATGTGCTTAAGGTTTTGATTAACCTGGCAAACTGACGTACTCCTGTAATCCCAACATTTTCGGAAGTGACGGTGTAAGATTGACTTGAGGTCACGAGTTGGAGACTAGACTGAGTAACGTAATGGGGGTCCTTTAATCTGTTGCCATTGTGGCACCAGGGACCGGTTTAGAGGAAGGCAGCTTTTCCACAGACAAGAGGTTGGTAAGGGGAAGAAGGCGGAGAGTGGACATGCTGCCGAGCGGAGACGCGGCAGGTTACCCAGGGGTACGGGGTAAGGCGGCTCTTCTGCTCGGAACATCGTGTTGCGGCAGTTTGGGCGGCAGCGGGGCTAAGTGGAGCACAGTGTGGGGCAGCAGAGTGACAGGGAGGATGGTGTCATGCAGCTGTGACACCTCATGTCATTCTCAGACGTTACATTCTCATAAGGAGATTGCCACTGAGATTTCTCGCATACATAGGCCAGAGTACTGCTCCTAGCCTCCGCGGATCCCACCGCAGGCGGGGCTCAGAGACGTAGAGTAGTTAACCCCTTGTTTGGCAGCCGGGTCCCTGAAAGGCCAAAGATATTTATGGCTGAAAGCCAGAGTGTGTGGATACCCGATCTCGGTAGTGTATATTTCAAATCACTAAAAGATTGTACAATATTTAAAAGGTCCTCCCCCAAGAAAGCATGTAGTTTAAGTAGCTCGATTTAATCATTTGTCAAAATATCAGGTTTTGCGTGGCAGTTCACCCTTGAAAACCCATCATCTTGGTAGCCGCATGCTGCCACATCACTTGAGCCCAGGAGTTTCGACGTGGGTCAGCACTGTACAACCTGGGTCTATTTAAAGACACGCACACACACGCATAAACACACACACCCCTGCACACACCCCTGCAGACACACACACACACACACACCCCAGCTCCAGTAGCAGGCCACTGTAGTCCCAGCTACTTGGGAATCTGAGATGTGACAGGATCACTTGAGGCTGGGTGGAGGAGGATACACGGAGCAGTGCACATTGGCAGCAGGAAACTTACGTCTTAAAAAAATTGTACTTCATAAATATATAATTTTCAAAGAAACCTATTTAAATTGGGGAATCCTGTGTATTTCCACTTCGTAAAATTAGAATATCTTCTCTTATCTAGTTTTCCTACAGCGTTTTTCTCAGGTCCGTAGTGAAATGCGCCACTAATCTATGAAGCCATTCCCCTTTTGCTCTTTATGTTCCAGATTTTTCATACAGGACGTAAGGTACTTTAAAAGAGGTAAGCCCCTTTAAGGGAATTTCACATCAGTTTTCAACACAGGATATAATAAAATTTAATATTTTCACCTTTTTATTGTTATGTAAATATGGATTTATTTTTTACCATTTACAGCAAAACTATGGAAGCAGATCGCCCTGGCAAGCTTTTCATTGGTGGGCTCACTAGAGAAGCCAATGAAAAGACGCTAAAAGCAGTATTTGGGAGACATGGTCCTGTGTCAGAAGGTAACCCTTAAAATCAACGTATATGTATTTTCCCAAAGTTAACATATACTTACCCTATGTAATTGATTACATAATTTTTTTGTTTAACTCCTGTTTTGAAGTTTATATTTGGTATTCAGAATATTCTCATGGCAGCAGGTGATGGGTCTGTGTTAAAGTTCACCTGCATAGAACTGCCAATAGGTCATTTTTGTAACCACGTGAGTTAGAAGGGGATCACTGCTCTCTGAGTTCCAAATTAGGAGTCCTTTATTTGCCAGAGACTGAGAGTCAGCTCACCCTCCAAACCTTTCAGTCCCGATGAAAGAGCTTGATTTCCCTTTATACCTTGATTTAGGTAGAGGAGGGGGAGCCTAGCTGAAGCGAAATTTTACAGAAGCAGAACAAGCAAGTTAGATGAGGCACCTGTAAGCAGGGGGCAGGAGGTTCCCAGGATGGTTGGTTGCTAAAGGTATTTGCATACAAGCATCTAGGGAGGTAGCAGGGGGAGCTTTCCATACACTCAATCACCGAGGAGGGTATTGACAGTAGCAGGTAGACTTGCCAAGCAGGAGGTGGTTACAATGGTTACAGGTACTGGGAACAGTGTGAACTACTCTTAAGGATTCAAAGCTTTGAATGCAGTGTGACCCAGGAATGCACCTTGAGGGGGCTGAGGTAGGGAAGGAGAAGCTAAATAGAGCATGTCAGGTTCGCGGCTTAGATGGAGTCAGTTAGGCTAACACAAGCTAGGTTATTACAATACAAGCCAAAGGAAATTTGTTTGGTGGTAGGGAATGAAATGGAATGAAATAGACTGTCTATAGGGGTGACGTCCTGTTAAGAATCATAGTAAGGATGTGAAGTGCAATTTGCTTGTTTCTTGATGTCACATTCAGATAGCTAGCACTATCGTAAGCCCATTATATAAATGAAAAGGTTTTCATATATTTTAGTTCTGTTGTTGAAAGATCGACGCAGGAAGTGCAGAGGCTTTGCGTTCATTACTTTTGAGAACGCTGGAGATGCTCAGCATGCTGCCAGAGATTGGAATGGAAAGGTAAGATTCTCTTATTAGTGCTATTCTAACTCTGTTCTTCAATTAACAGCATATCTATGTCTTTTTAGTACTAGTGCACTTTGAAAATAGTATAATGGAAATGGTTTAGCTCTGCTTTTCCTTGGACATATAAATGCAAGTGTAGTTGGAAGGATATTGGAATGAACATTATGTAAATTACCTTATGGCAATCCAATTTCTATGTTTTTATTTCAATATGAGTGTAAATAGGTTTTCAAAGCTTTTGAACAGCTTTAAAACTTAGAACGACCTGTGATGAAAATGAGAAAAAGAAGTCGTATTTATTAAATAGCTATTAATGGAATTACATCCAATTCATAGTAAAACGTCTATAGCACAGAGAAACTGTGGATAGACATCTAGGCAGACTTACAAAAAATAAATCTTCTGTAGATAGATATCTAGACAGACTCATAAGAAGGAACAATCCTCTCCCATTCTCTGTAAATACATTCTTGAGAAAGTTCATTTAAACAAGACTGTTACATTTAAGGAAGTGTTAAGTATTTGAAAATAGAAAATAGTAGGAGAACATTGAAGTTGTGTAACAGAACAAGTAGCTGACATTTTTGCCCCATTCCTGCACCCTTTTCCTAAGAACGTTTTTTTTTTCTTCTCCTGTAACCAGGGTGACATGCATACGTATTTACTAGGTACAATGTTAATTTTCCCAGTATGTTCTAGGACTTGCTTTGATCCAAACAATGGCACCTTGTCCTGTGGAGTCTGAAATTCTAGAGACTCTGTATTTGTTACAGCTTTAAACTTTTATGCAATTCTCTTTCCTACTGAATTCCTTTATGTTGCAGTCAAGATCATTCTATTGGAAATGCCCTGGAGCTTTTTTATTTTATAACATTATCCCATTCTGTTTTTAGTTCCTGCTATACTTGATGCCATCCCCAATATGTTTTTCTGGACCACTTGAGTATTATTCTTCCATGTAAATGTTGGACAAATGGCAATTTATCCTTTAAGAACAACTTAGATTTTCTATTTTTTTTCTCAATGTCTATTATAGGAATTTTGTGCTCACCGTACCATGTATTAATCACTAGATCATTAAATTGTCTTTATTGCATCTTTAAATTTTTCGAGTTGATTTTGTTTCTCTACTGTTTAGCTCACTTCCCGGTACATAGCAGTCAGTTTTTTTTTTATTCACCCTAATCCTCTCATATTTTAAGTTGTGGTACAAGCTGATAGTTGATTTGGTTCATGCTTTCATGCTAGGTATAGAGATACATTTTACTTATGTATCAAAATGTTTGGCCATTTTCTTCCCTTTTTGTGCTCAAGAAGGGTTAATTTGTATAGATGTCTTTTGCAAATTGCCTAGTCTCACATATTTTATTACGTAAAAATGAAAATAAATGTTATATGCACATAAGTGTTAAAAAGGGAAATAAAGAAGGCATTTAGAGTTTTCAGGGGGAGCTTACAGTTTAAGAAATTGTGGCTGACTTTGAAATACTAGGAAGGAAGCAACCGTGTGCAAAACTGGGGAAACTGTTCTGGGCTAAGAAATAACACAAGATGTTGCAAGTTAGGAAGAACTGCTTATACGGCTGCAACAGGTCTTGGATGGGATTTAAGATCCTTTCCCAAATAACAAAACCATGTAATGTTTAAATAGAACTCTTAGCAGAACTGTTTTCAAACATTACTTTGGCCTACAGAAAAGATTAAACTGAAAAAAAGTTATTGTGAATTTAATTAGGACTGTAAACCATTTCTGAGAAATAACATGAAGCACTATATTAAGAGTCGTTTTTTAGGGATGCCTCTAGGCAAGATAAGAAATGAGTAAGGCAGAAAACTTGAATGAGACCAAAGAGGGGTCACATTTATTGAAACAGAACTAGAGTAGATACAGAAGTGTAAATCATATTTGGACATTTTATGTGATTAACAGCAGCAGGATCAAGAAAAAATTCATAATGAATAATGTGACTAACCACTTTGAATAACTAACCTTATGTTTTCAAATGACACATTCATGTAGCCTCGAGACACTGAGACCTTTAAATATGTGATGTGAATGCAAAGATGAAACAGATTCTATATTGTAAAGAACACATGGGCTACATTCTCCCACACAATTTGTGATGGTTTAACGTTTTTAGGTGTTATTTTTAATAGCGGAGGCCTTTTCAAGGAGTTTGAATAATGGAATTGGTATTCATTTCTTAACAGAATGCATGGTCTCAGTGATTGTGGCAGGTTTGGCAATGTTCACAACATGGGCATTTCAGGAGAAAGAAAGTTTGTTTAGGAGAAACCATCTGAAAGTACATACAGTTGATATTTAAAAAGTCTGTAAAATGTGATTAGTTCAAATGTGGCAGTGTTGCTGATGGTATGTTTAATACTTTTAGTTTTTGGATGGAAAAGTGATAAAAGTAGAACAAGCCAAGAAACCATTGTTTCAAAGTGCTGGCAGGCAGAGAACACCGTGTTTTTCAAGAAAGAGTAGACCCACAGGAAAACAGAGATCTGCAAGAGGAAGGAGTGGACAGACAAGAGGCTGGCATCCCTCACATGGAGGACGCTTGGGTAACATTTAAAAATATAAAGTTGGAAGCATAGAACTGAAAGACAAAAAGCTTGAAAATGTAGAAATTTCTCAAATTCATTTATATCCTTTATGAACA
>NW_016108002.1:618386-620798 GCF_001604975.1 Cebus imitator
CATTTCACTTTTAATTTGGAGAATTTATAAATAGGACTGCCATAAGGTATTTTCCATTCATGGAGTGTAGAACTTCAGTTTCTCAAAAGATTATGTGACTCGGAAATGTCAGAAAGCTTGGCTTCACAAACACATATGTGTCTTTCTTTGATGGAGGTAGAGCTTCTGAAAATGGCATTTAAGATTGATTTACTCAGTAGGACAGAGGGGTTAGTTTGTACTTAAAATATAAAAGAACTTATGTATGAAGAAAATACCTACTGGTTAACTTCTATTAGCTATTAAACAACCATCAAAAATCCTTAATAAAACATTCATTTGTAATTTTAATAGCTAGCTGTGTAATGTGTAGGAGATGTATTTTCTAAATTTGAAATTACAGTGTTTGCTTCATTTTTAAGAGGCAGAACTTCTTGTCTTTTTCAATTGCAATTTATCTTGAGGGTGAAGATTAATAATACTCTGCCATGTAGGAGAATGTGTATGTTTCTATATGTGACACCACCAAGGTCTGAGATTTATTATAGATGTGTAAAAAATTTATTATTTGATACATGATTCCTAAAGATTTTTAAAACTGAGCATAGTTTAAGCGGAAATGTAGTATTTTCTAAAGGAACTTTAAGAATTCTGTATTATGTTAAGAAATCTGCAAATAATGTATTTTTCTGAGGTGTCACTGTATCATTTTGTAAATAATTGAGTTTCTTTGAGTGTAATTTGGTTTATGCTAATTATATGATTTGAAAAAGCTTTCATAATACCAGAACTATATGAACAGTAATATATCCTTTATCTCCTAACTTCTTTTTCTCTAGTTTGATTATATTTTGATATATAGCCAATAGGCTTCTACTCTCAGTTCATTCTCCACTTCTCCAACATTTCTTTCTCACAGCACTATACAGTGTTTCTTCAATATTTATTTGATAGATGTTTAAATGGATTTTGATATTTTGAATGGCACTGATTTGATATAGAAATTCTACATTCCTTAGCATAGACAAATGTGAATTTTTAAGAATACAATGTATAGGAATGATTTAGAAATATCTACCACTTAGCCATTTAAGAAATGGTGATGTTACTTAACAAAATATTTTGTTTGAAATGCAGATGATGGTGCATACACTCGTGATCTCAATATGGGTTCTTTCAGGGGAACTTTTCCAGTTAAAAGATGTCCACCTTTCAGAAGTGGAGGTCCTTATCCAAATAAGTCTGCTCCTTTTACTCTGGCTAGAAGCAATAGTGGGATGGGGTCAAGATAAATGCTACCCGATGGAATTCTGCCATTTCTGTATGACTAAAAATGAGTCATTTGAATTAAAGGCTTAACTTAAAATTTGAGAAACAAAATAGATGTGACACATACATTGGCATATTTACTGTTTGAAAACTTTTATAATACTTTCCATCTCACTAGATAAGTTCCAGATTTATGGTGAAGAAACGCTTGAGCTTCAAATTTTAAATAAAAGAAGGGATTACAGTGAGGGAAAAACTCCTTTTAATGCTGTGTTTGCTAGAGAATAGCTTTTAAATTTTCTTGAAGTTCCTGGTAGTATTTTTTGATGGTCAGCTTCTTAATCAAATCAATTCTTCCATTTCATAGGTCCCTTTGTATTGGACCCCTGGTGTTCCCATGTAAAAATTGTATGTTGAGTTTCATGGTTGGGTTGAAGTACTGCCTTCACCAGGCCAGAGTGCACTGGCGAGTTGATGGCTCATGACTGCCTCAAATTCTGGGGCTTAAACAGTTACTCTCTTAAAGCTGCCTCTTGCTGTCCCAGCTAGTGGCTTGCACCACCACACCTAATTTAAAAAAAATATTTCGGTAGAGACAGGATCTCACTACATTGTCATAGTTGACATTAAATCCCTGAGCTCAAGCAGTCTGCTTGCCTCAGTCTTCCACACTGTCTCATGGTGTGAGCCATTGCGCCTGGCCATCCAGATCCTGAGACCCTGGCAATGCTTATGTGAGAGGCATTCTGACCGGTTTTTAAGATAGTAAGAGCATCCTCAAAGATGGATGTTGGCCAAGAGCATGTCCAACATTTTCGGTTATGTGGCTATCAGAGAAGTGCAGAGTTGTGAAACATAGGAAGGGCTGAAAATTAATCTTTAAGATGCTACAGGGATGTTTAAACATTAACAGAAGATACTTAGTGTAGGAGTTGAATGTATTTGAGGGGAGAATTCAGAACGAAGCAGGATGAAGCAAGCAGTAGGGTTGAATAGAAGGAATAATTCTGAGAAGGGGAAGTGTAAGGTTTCAGAGTGAACAGAAGAAAGCCAGACAATAAAGCTCTCAGCAAAGAATTTTAAGTAGAACATATTAAAATTCTTACTTAGCCCTCCATGATAATATGGAGAAAATGGAAACATTGCATTTTCTATTTTACATTT
>NW_016108002.1:621598-633500 GCF_001604975.1 Cebus imitator
GTCTGGCTTAAGTTAGTAAGAACTGGCCTTGTAGGAATCAAGAGATAATTCAGAGCTATAAGAAGTATTCAAGGTGTCATGAATTACTGGTGTCTTAGGGAAAGACGGATTGAATCACTGAAGAAATATCTTGTAACAGTTGTCTTAGAGAACAAATAATACTGTTTCAGGTTTTCTACTGTTTACATACTGTTTCATCATGTTAAATTTACAGGTCCCACATCATGTGGAAGAGAGAATTACAGAGGTCCTTCATGCGGAACTTCATGGTCTTCCTGGAGGTGTGACCATATGTCAGGAAAACATGATGTTTATGCAAGTAAGAATAGGTAACGGAAAAATGGAAAACTATATTATTGTTGTTTTAATGATGATATTCACATAGGAAAATGGAACATTTTAAGGTAAACAATTCAGTGGCATTTATTACATGCTGTGTTTTGCAACTATGTCTGTCTAGTTCCAAAACTTTTTCATAGCTCCAGACTACAATTCCCTTACCAGTTAAGCAGTCCCTTTCATTTTGTGTTTTCCCTCAGCTGCTAATAACCACCAGTCTGTTTTGCTTGTGCGCTGACCTGTTCTGCATACTTCATGTTAATGTGCTTAATCAAACGCTACTCGACTTTTACATCTGTTTTCTTTCTGCCTGCTGTCCTGAAGTTTCATTCACATCATAGCACTTCGCTTTTTACACAAGCTGTTAACCCTTTCTTTTGTTTGGGTGTTTCCTCCACACTGCTTTTATGCACAGGTTTGTTTGGGTACAGTTATTCAATTCTGGGTATGTATGAGTGAACATTCTTGATCCTAATGTTAAGTTTTTTTTTTTTCTTGAAGCCCCACACCATATCTTCATAGTACCGTAATCATTTTCCAATCCAACATCAGGGTTCCAGTTTATCTGCATCCTCTCATGGACTTCATATTTCTAGCATTTTAAAATGTATAGCCATTTTAGTATGGTTGAAGTATGGTATCTCACTTGGGTTTGAAATGCATTTTTGAAATGACACTGTCAGATGAATGATTTTTTTTTTGCTTGTTTGTTTGTTTTTTTTAATGTAGTGATGATGTTGGCTACAGAAGGCATGGTGGTAGAGATCATTCTCAACATCATAGTAGAAGGTCTAACAGAGCTTCATACAGGACTTATAGTAAGACTCCAAGTTTGATTTTTAAACTACAGAATTATATTGAATAGACCAGATTTTTTAAAAGGGAAAGTATAAAGGAAAAATGTAACATGTTTAAATACTGAGAGTTTTGAACAGTAGAAAGCTTAGGGAATTGTACGAAGCTTAAAACCTCCGTTAATTATCAGAAAATGTGCTTAGTGTTTAATTCAGAATAAAATTCCTTAAGCTTGAAAATACTACTCTTATGCCTCTTTTAAATAAAGCCTTTTGATCAATGCAGAAATAAGTACTATCCTGTCAATGAAGACAGGTGAATGCAAACATTTCCAAATAGTACTTTATCTGATTCATGCTTCAGTGATGCCAGTAAAAATGTTTAAATGTGTTTCACCATAAGTTCTATGATTTTATTAACCCTGCAGGGACCTCTCATGGTTCAGCACCCGCACAAAGGCCTTGGAAGACTTATGGTGGAAGCAGTTGCCCTCATCATAACAATACACGAGATAGGTATTGCAGAAGTCGGGAGAGATACTCAAGGAGCCATGGTGATCTCTCTTCCAGTGATGGTGAGCATTGTGGCAGAAAAGAACCAATGTGCCCACCCTCTATGGAGAGAGTGAACCGTGCTTCTTGTGAAGCACATGGTAGCTCAAGATACCGGACATTTACAGGAGATGATGGGGGAAGGCGATGGGAAAAAGGAGACTGAAGGTGATACTAAAAATCATCATTATTGCATACCAAACCTTGCTGTTGAATGGAAAATCAGTATGTGGTTTCTGCATTATGACCTGAGTACCACTATAAGAAATAGGTTGTTTTTGGTGAGAGAGGGAGATACTCACTTCCTCCATGAATGTTTTTGAGGTATTAAGATAAAAACTTATTTTTTGAAAGTAATTTTACAACAGTTAGTGCTAATTGAATTGAAAACTATTCTGTTTTGATGTAATGTCTGTTTAAAAATTTTTCAGAATAAAATTTTACATGTAATATCAAATGCCTGATTTCATTGCTACACATGTTTAAAAGGAAATCATGGAGGAGAGTCCACTGTGGTGTTGACAATTTTCTTCATTTGTTTGCACCTAAGTTGATACACAAATAGGCATCTCTTACATCTCCATTGGAACCTGTACACGTTTCCTACCTGGGCTGTGTTTCTTTAGTTTATGCCTGTATTCCCACCACTTTGGGAGGCCTGTGCAGGTGGACCTAAACAAGTCAGCAGATTGAAACCATTCTCGCTTACAGAGTGAAAGCCAGTCCCTAATAAAAATACAGAAAATTAGCCAGGTGTGGTGGCACATGGCTTTAGCCGAAGCTACTCTGGAGGCTGAGTCAGGAGAATTGCTTGAACCCAGGAGGCAGCCGTTGCATTGAGCTAGATTGCACTACTGCACTCCAGCCTGGGTGACAGAGTGAGAGTGTGTCTCAAAAAAAAAAAAAAGTAGCAATTTTGATCAGGCGAGGTGGCTCACTGCTGTAATCCCAACACACTGGAGAGATCAAAAGGTTAATTTTCAGAAAGCTTCAGAAAGACTGCTGAACTAAAATCAAACTAAAAGATTTGTTGATAAAGGTATATTAAAGGATAAAGGAAATCATTAGATATGTTTGTTGCTAAACTTGATGGTACCCAGAACATTCTTCTTGTAGCATCCTTTGACTAAAGGGGGCAATGGTGATGAGAAAATATTTTCCACCTTAATCAAAAGTGAACCAGCTAAATTGCCTAACTATGATGCTTAATGACATTAATTTTTCCTAAATAGTGGAAAATAAATTTCTTCCATGAACTAATATTAATTCTTTCTTGAAATGTTTGACAATGGTTGTAAGTCGGTGTTTAGCAATATGTTCTCACAAATTATTTTTATCTTATTTATTTCTGTATGTATTTATTTTGTGATGGAGACTAGCCTTGTCATCTAACTAGGGTGCAGTGGCTTGAACTTAGTTCATTGCAACCTCCACCTATTGGGTTCAAGCTATTTTTCTTCCTCGACATCTTTAGTAAGTGGGATTTCAGGTGTCTACCTGCACAGCTGGCTAAAATTTTGTAATTTTTGTACAGACAGCATTTCACCCTCTTGGCCAAGCTGGTCTTCAAATCAGGATCCACCCTCTTCTGCCTCCCAAAGTGCTATTAATACAGGCATAAGCCACCATGCACAGCATATCAGATTTCCACTATGCTCAGCCTATCACATTTAATTTAATATGCCTAGGAATGCTTTAAAAGTCATCCCTCAGGGACAGTTAAGTGTATAATACTTCAGCATAATGATTCAGAGTGGAGATTGCTTAAAGGTTTAAAAAATTATCTAGTAATCAAAAAAAAAATGGGTGGTGGAGAAATCCAATGATGCTATCAGATAAAAAGATTTGGATCGAAGTAAGTAAACCAACTAATTTACTTGATCATACAACCTAAAGTAATGGAATATATAAAGATTAAAGATCTAATTAATGGCTTAATATATAAAGTTATAAATAACTACTAAAATATGTAAGAATGCTTACCTGAGTTTTCTTTAGTTTTCCATTGAAACAGAACTTTTATAATCCATGGTGCTTAGAAGTAACAAATTAATCTGCAGAAGGAAGTATTTACATGAGAAAATTTTGACAAGATTTGTTTTTTAGGGTAAAAATGTGCAAATAAGTTTTGAAAAGAAAAGTTACCAACTTTGGCTTTTGGGTGGGTTATTCATGTTTAGATGTTGCATTTTCATTGACATATAAGGTAGAATTCTGAAGATTAAATAAAAAGATAAAACTCACTAGTCTTGTGTGTCTTCACAGTGGCAATTCAAGATATAGTGTCTGTCCAGGTGTGATAACTCAGGCCTTTTATCCCAGCATTTTGCAAGGCTGAGACAGGCATTGCGCTTCACCTGAGGCACTTGAGACAAAGGCTGGGCAACATGGATAAATAGAGTCTCTATGAAATAGCCAAAAATGGCTGCATTTAATTGTGCATGAGTGTACTTTCTGCTTCTTGGGATGCTGAGGTTGGAGGATAGCTTAGGGATATGAGAGCCAGTCTGCAGTAAGCTTGCTAGCTCCCTCCACTGTACATTGTTTTTGGAGTCAAAGTGAGACACGGTTTTTTTTAAAAAGGCGTCTATGATACTCTGACCCTGCGAGTATTTTTCCTAAATTATCTCCATGTGGAATTTGATCATAAGAATTTAATAGAATAGGAAACAGAAAATAATCTGTGAGATACGATCTCAGCTCACTGCAACCTCTGCCTCCCGGGTTCAAGGGATTCTCCTGCCTCAGCCTGTGAAGTAGCTTGAATTATGAGGACCCACCACTACGGCCGGCTAATTTTTGTATTTTTAGTAGAGACATGTTTTCACCATGTTGGTCAGCCTGGTCTCAAACTCCTGACCTCAGGTGATCCACCCACCTCAGCCTCCCCGAGGGCTGGGATTACAAGAGTGAGCCAACACACCTGGCATCTAATGTTTGTATTTTAGTAGAGTCAGGGTTTCTCCATGGGGGCCAGGCTGGCCTCGAACTCCTGATCTCAAGTAATCCACCTGCCTCGGCCTCCCAACCTGCTGGGACTACAGGCGTCAACCACCTCGCACGGACACATTTCCAAGTTTTCTTTCAGATGCACCACGTAAAGAAGTCATCATGTGGCCTGATACCTTCACATGGAAGGCAGCAGTAAGTGTAAATTATACGGACAGGATTTTCTGCACTTCAACATATCTGGAAGTTGAAAGGAAGAGATAAATGGACCTTTCAAAGCTGACTCTCCAAGAATGTGTAACACCTCTCCAGTGGGGTTTGCTTCTCAAAGTGGTATTTGCTTTAAGAAGCAGAGCCTGCTGATATTACAAAATAATATGAAGTTCTAGCCAGATGCAGTGGCTGGTGCCTGAAATTCCAGCACTTTTGGGGGCCAAGACAGACAGATCTCCTGAAGGCAGGAGTTCGAGAGAAGCCTAAGCAATATAGCAAGACCCACCATTCTTAAAAAAAAAGAAAAAAAAAATTAAACCTAGTCTCTAATCCTAGTACCTATGGAACTACATACCTGTAGTCCCAGCTATTCAGAAGGCTGTGGCAAGAAAATTGCTTCATCCCAGGAGTCTGAGGCTGCAATGAAGCCTCAGATCACACCAATGCACTTCCACCTGGGTGAGAGTCAGAACCTGTCTCCAAAATTAAATAATTAAATACAATTACATGAAAAAAAAAAAAAAAACTCACTGAGTAGCTGGGATTGTATGCACATGGCACCATGCATGGCTAAGTTTGTATTTTTAGTAGAGGTATGGTTTCACCATGATGGCCAGGCTGATCTCTAATTGCAGGCCTCAGGTGATCCTCCGTCCTCAGCCTCCCAAAGTGCTGGGATTACAGGCATGAGCCACAGTGCCTGGCCTTGCACCTAGTTTTTTTTCTACCTCCTTTAACTTTTATGCTTGCAAACTCTGAAGTCTGTGAGTCCCTTTCCTCTGTACAGAAAATGTCCCTCTTACCAGCCTTTTCCAAAAAGCTGTCTCTATTTACTAGAAACCTGCTGAATTAGACTTTGAGGTTGTAAGAAAATAATTACGGCCTCCTTTGTTTTTTAAATGTATTATACACTGTAGCTATGGCAATAGGAGATAACTATAAAATACCTCCTTTGGTGATTAAGAGAAAATTTAATGCATGAGACCAGAAGAGATCTCTCAGTTTCCAAGGAAATAAGGGAAGCACGGGAATATGAAACAGATATTGCTAATATTGTGACAGGTTTTGTAACAGCTCAGGGAAGGAGGAAAATGATAATCCCAGTGTAATACAGTCTAGCGTACTGGCACCGAAAACACGTTATTTACCAACTGCCATTCTGTTTCTAAACATCATACTGCCTGTAACTTAATGTATACTAAATTTAAAATAATTTTATTACAAACGTAAGGTACTATGTGGTAAGAAAGAAATGACTTTGTGTTAGGAGAGTGTGTCTTAATGTTAGTCCCATTCATGCATTTAAATTGTACTTTAAGTTCTGGGGTACATGTGCAGATCTTGCAGGATTGTTGCATAGGTGCACATGCAACACTGTGGTGGTTTTCTGTCTGCATTCCACCATCGTCTACATCAGGCATTTCTCCCAGTGTTATCCCTCCTCAACCTCACCGCCCCCCTCACTCCCCACCAACCAACACACCCCAGTGTGTGAGGCTCCCCTCCCTGTGCACATGTATTTTCACTGTTCAACACCCGCCTATGAGTGAGAACATGTGGTGTTTGGTTTTCTGTTCTTCTGTCAGTTTACTGAGAATGATGGTTTCCAGATTCATCCATGTACCTACAAAGGACACGAAGTCACCGTCTTTTATGGCTGCATAGTATTCCATGGTGTACATGTGCCACATTTTCCCTGTCCCGTCTATCATTGATGGGCACTTGGGTTGGTTCCAGGTCATCACTTTTGCAAACAGGGCTGCAATGAACATACATGTGCACGTATCTTTATAATGGAAAAATTCATGATCCTTTGGGTATATACCCAGTATTGGGATTGTCGGATCAAATGGAATTTCTATTTCTAGATCCTTGAGGAATCGCCGTGCTGTCTTCCACAATGGCTGAACTAATTTACACTTCGACCAACATTGTAAAAGCGTTCCTATTTCTGCACATCCTCTCCAGCATCTGTGGTCTCCTGATTGCTTTACTGAACCTCATTCTAGCTTGTGCGAGGTGGTATCTCAATGTGGTTTTAATTTGAATGGCTCCGATGACAACTGCTGGTGAGCATTTTTTCATATATTTGTTGGCCTCATAAAGGTCTTCTTTTGAAAAGGTGTCTGTTCATATCTTTGTCCACTCTTGAATGGGTTTCTTCTTTCCTTGAAAATATACTGTAGTTCTTTGTACATTCTGGTTGTTAGCCCATGTCAGATGGGTAGATTGCAAAAAGTGTTCCCCATTCTGTTGGTTGCGGGTTATCCCTAATTATTGTCTCTGTTGCTGTGCAGAAACTGTTAAGTTTAATTACATCCCACTTGTCTATTTTGGCTTCTGTTGCCGTTGCTTTTGGTGTTTTAGTCATGACATTAACAGTCCCATTCTTGTTTTGCCATGAGAACTTGACAAATTCATTCTACTTATTTAATATCAGAGTAAGTAAATAAGATGATTATAATAATAATGTTATATGATCTTTATCATACAGTAATCTATCTCATGCAGTGGTACTATGGAAATAGAAACATATACCGAGTGGGAAATGCCTTTGTAAATGATAAGGAAAATAATTCGTATGATTTGGTAGATAGAAAAGTCTTTCGTTTCTCAGGAAGAGCTTTCCATTCCCCTCTCCTTTCCTCTGTTCTTTTCTATTTCCATTGTCTTCTTTTTCTACTTCCCCTGCCAAGTTTTTGAGCCTTACCCTGAGGCTGTGACAGAGAGATGAACTGTGGCTGAACAGAAGCAGGAGTGGAGGTGAAAGCCGAGGCATTTGCGGAGGTAGAGAGTGAAAGAGACATGGAACCAGAGATACTCATGGGCTTTTGCTGGTACCAGGGTGCATGGCTAAGCCGTGTCACTCCCTAGAGCCAGAAAAGGAAAGAGTGGACTTGGCAGAAGATATAGGGCTTTCTGCAGGGCTCATCAAAGTGACTCAGGATTCCCACTTGCACCCAAGCGTCCTTTTGCTGTAGATGGCACACTGAAGTTCCCCTCAGGTCACCCTGCAAGAGAAATCAAACAAGATATCAATAATTATTTTGGAGGAGGGCCAGGAGTAACTCTTGGTGTTTCAGTTATTCCTCTTTCTCCCTGATATTCACACCCCATGAATTGGTCACCTTAGAAACATGCTCCCCCGCAGCTTTTTTGCCTCCACATGGAAAGTGAATTTGTTCAGCTTGGGCCAAAATTGGGCACAGTTGCTGATGTGTAGGATGTTGTGGTGCCTTTTTTGCAGAATTTTAGGACTTCCCAATGGAAAACAGAGAAGAGGTGTTAGTGTGGTTTGTTTTCAACTTTAGCCTAAATTGGAGGGAGAAGTACGGTTACTGGATGGGAAAGAAAAATCTTGTATTATTCATGAAAGTATACTATTATCTTTCCAAACATGCTTCTCTTCCATCCAAGTATCTTCTTCATTACTTACCACTCATAAGGACCAGCTGGATAGCCAGCAGTCATATAGTTGTATGTTTTTCTCTGGTTTCTGACTTTCCTCCAGGCATGAAGGAGGCAGCCAGTGTTGAAAACGTACAGGCTGCTTCATGAAGATCAAGCCAGGTTGTAGAGGTCCCATGGGATGTAGGTAGAGTATGGCATGCTCAATGCTGACAGTTGGAGCTTGGGCAGGATCCTGGAGATCGATAAGCCCCACTTGGACCAGGGCCAGGGCCGGGGCTTCTGAGTTGTTTCTGAGGAAACAAAATCAAGAAAGAGTCTTATTATTCCCACATCAATGTGAAAATTTCCGGGCGATTGTGTCAATCAGATGAAGTCCAAGTAAGCACTAAAGTGCATTGAGTACTTTAGAGACGATTTTCAAGGATCATTTGAGAACATGTGGACCACATGGTGAGTCTCCATCCTTGCAAAAAAAAAAATACATACACAGAGGCAGTGGTGTGTGCCTGTGTTCTGAGGTACTCAGGGGACTTAGGCGGGAGAACCCCTTAATCTAGGGAGTCTGAGGCTACTGTGAGTCTGTGGCTACTGTGAGTCATGCCATTGCACTCCCACCTGGTTAATAGGGTAAGACACTATCTCTCTCTCTCTCTCTTTCTCTCTCTCTCTCTCTCTGTCAATGTCGCACACACCCACCCACACACACACACACACACAGACACAGAGAGAGAGAGACAGAGAGAGAGAGAGAGAGAGGGAGAAATATACTCATTAACAATCTCAGTATTTTACTTGCTTTATAATAATATCTTAACCTTGAAGTAAATTACTCAGTGTTACATAAAATTTGCACATCTAGCTGTCATAAGGATCCACTGTTCATTCTGTGGAGCCAGCACAGAGATGGGAGAAAGAGAGTTACATGGAAACTGTCCAAGGAAATTCACCAATTTCTGCCTCCCTGTAACTGGGACACTTGGGGACAAGACCAGGACATAATCCACACTCTGCAGAAGGGATACACATGTGGGATAGAGTGAGATTAATGTTACCTCTTTCCTGTTTCTGAAATCTAATTTTAGGTTTTTAGGAAAATGCTCAGAAATATAAGTATCTTCAATTCTGAGAAAATGCTTGGAAATATACTTTATTATACTGTAATTTTAGAAATAGTACAGATTTTATCTGCATAATTTCCCTTCACATAATAATTTAATATGTGTGTATACATATCTATATATATGTATATATATATATATATGTATGCTTGTATGTGTGTGTGTGTATATATATATATATATGTATATATTCATTATGTATAACCAAGTTACTATTATCCAACATATTATACTATTTTACTGTTTTCCAGCTGTGTGTGTATGTATATATGCATATACCTCAAGTGGAGTAATAAACCAACTCTAAGAAGTAAGACTATCCTTAAAGTACTGTTTTCAGAATAGAATCGTGTTTATAAAACACAGCTCATAAGCTCTGTTTGGCCAAAATAAGATATTCTCTAAATATTTAGACATCTTGCTGATTCATACAATAATCTAAATTTTGCTATTGCAAAGGCCTGAGAACATAACTTCTGATTTTACAAACTCCAGTTTTAGTCTTCAACAAGACTCCTAGTACCAAGTACACTAACTCAAACATACGGCCAGACTGAACTTGCCTGTGGTTTCATGCAAAACAATTGCCGTCTCGAAGAGCCAGAAAGCCTGGAAACTTTCTTTCCAGATCACAGCTAGTTGACACTCAGCCAGGGAAACTTTGAGTTCTGAATGCCTAAGAGGCTGTTGTCCAGGCTTGCGTCCGGGTTGAGATCCAGGCATCAGGAGAGGTTGTTTTGTAAAAAGTGTGGCTGGAGCAGCATGCAAGGATTAAAAAGAATGAGAAAGAATGGACTATTCAGTAAATGTTGAGGAAGATATTTCCTGAAGAGGATTAGCAGAAAATCCTATGGATGGGAGAAGAGGAGAGAAGTCCACGGGAGAAACAACTGAGCAAGATGGGAAAATGCACAATGAAGGAAATGTGCAAGAAGAAAAGACTGAACAGGAAGGGGACAGTGTCCATGGAGATGGAAGAGAACAACAGATAAGAAAGGAAAAGGATGAAGAAAGAGACCTAAGAGAGGTAGAAGGGATGTCAGGCCTTTCTTCTGTCTTGTTATTTTTTCCTGCCATAGCGCTGGCACACAAACCTTCCAGGAAGTGAAACGCTTGTAAGCGGGCTTGGTTGCAGAGAATTGATTTTATTTAATTAATTTATTTTTTTAGAAGAAACTATGGATGCAGGTGCTGATTAATTCTTGTTTTACTTAATAAGTTTTATTTTATTATTTTGAGAAGAAATGATGGAACTGTGTATGGATTCATTCGTTAATTTTATTTACTTTTTGAGAAGAAACTATGCATCTACATATTGATTCATTCCTTTAGTAAATTAATTAGTTTTATTTTTTGAGAAGAAACTACAGATCTAAATGCTGATTCATTCTTGTTTTTTAAATTAAATTTATTTATTTTTTGAGAAGAAACCATGGCTCTACTTAGAAATACATTCTCACTTGATTTAATTGATTAAGTTTATTTAAGTTTTTGAGAAGATACGATTGATCTATGTGCTATTCATTCCTGTTTTATTTAAGCAATATTGTTAATTTTCTCAGAAGAAACTGTAGATCTAGGTATTCATTCATTCCTACTTTAATTAATTAACATATTTTTTTAGAAGAAACGACAGATGTGGGTGCTGATTCATTCTTGTTTTATTTCATTAATTTTATTCGTTTTTGAGGAGAAACTGTAGATCTATGTATTGATTCATTCTTATTTAATTCATCTGCTGTGACATTCTCACTCTGTGTCACTCAAGGTGTGAGACAATACTCCCAGCACATGACATCATTCGTTTCTTTTTAGGAGACAGGGTTTTGCTCTTGTTGCCCCAGACTGGAGAACAGTGGCGACATCTCAGCTCACCACAACCTTGGCCTCCCGGGTTCAAGTGATTCTTCTGCCTCAGTATCCCGAGTAGCTGGGATTGTAGGCACATGACACCATGCATGGCTAATTTTGTATTTTTAGTAGAGATAGGGTTTACACTATGTTGGCCAGGCTGATCTCGAACTGCTGGCCTCAGGTCATCCTCCATCCTCAGCCTCCCAAAGTGCTGGGATTACAGGCCTGAGCCACGGTGCCTGGCCTCAAACCTAGTTTGTTTCTCTACCTCCTTTAACTTGTATGCTTGCAGACTCTGAAGCCTGTGAGTCCCTTTCCTCTGTACAGAAAATGTCCCTCTTACCAGCCCTTTCCAGAAAGCTGTCTCCATTTTCTGGAAACCTCCAGTCCGGTATCTGTCATCCACATATGCCTTTGTCACCAAAGACCCTCTTTTCTTCCCAGAACACCTGTTGTCTTTCTCAAAGGGCCTTTCATTTTGCAAGCAGAAGGGATTTCTGAAAAATTAATTTCCGTGTTTGCCTTGGGAGAATGTTTCTGATGAGCATGGCGGATTTGTGCCTGGCAGGCTGAAGTTACCACAGGCGTGGGTGCATACTGACATGGTTTTTAGGCTCAGTAATACCCCTGCAAAGACTGCATCAGAGGGTACACAGGTCGCTGTTATTTCTA
>NW_016108002.1:638432-640344 GCF_001604975.1 Cebus imitator
AGCAGGGGTTTAGGGGATTCCATAAGGATAGCAGGGGGTGGAGGGCTAGGGGAGGAATAGCAGGGGATTTGGGGCTAGACGAGGGATAGCAGGAAGTTAGGAGGTAGAGGAGGGATAGCAGGGGGCTGGGGGATAGGCGTGGGACAGCAACCTGTTAGGGGCTAGGGGAAAGATATCAGACGGTGGAGGGGCTAGGCGAGAAATAGCAGGGGATAGGGTCTAGGAGAGGGTTAGCAGGGGTGGGGGGCTAGGGGAGGATTAGAGGTGGCTGGGGGCTAGGGGAGGGATAGCAGGGGTTTGGGGAGCTAGAGGAGAAATAGCAGTGGTGAGGAGCTAGGGGATGGAGACCAGGAGCAGGGGGTTGTGGCTAGGGGAGGAATAGCAGTGGGTTAGGGGATTCCATAGGGATAGCAGGGCGTGGAGGGTTAGGGGAAGGATAGCATGGGGTTTGGGGGCTAAGGGAGGGATAGCAGAGGGTGGGGGCTAGGGGAAGGATAGCAAGGGTGAGGGCCTAGGGGACAGACGGCAGTGTGTGGGGGTGAGGGGAAGGATAGCAGGATGTTAGGAGCTAGGGAAGGGATAGCAGGGGGTGAGGCAATAGGGGAGGGATAGCAGCAGGTGTAGGGCGAGGGGAGGTATAGCTTTAAGACAACTCCCCAATGTAGATGATGGGGTGAAGAATGCAGCAAATCCCCAAGGCACCTCTATACCTATGTAATAAACATGCACATGCTGCTCATGTACCCTAGAACTTTAATAATAATTTTTTTTTCAAGCAGGAGGTTCTTTCCCCAAAGAATTAGACACCCACTTCAGACTCGGGACCTCATGGGAAACCGTTTTCTTTTCTATTTTTTTTTTCTTTTGAGATGGAATCTCGCTATGTTGCCCAGGGTGGAATGCAGTGGCACAATCTCATCTCACTGCAACCTCCGACCCCCAGTTCAAGGGATTGTCCTGCCTCAGCCTCACAAGTAGCTGAGGCTACAGGCACCTGCCACAAGACCCAGCTACGTTTTTTATTTCTAGTAGAGACAGGGTTTCACCATGTTGGCACGGCTGGTCTGGAATTCCTGACCTTAAGTGATCCACCCACCTTGGCCTCCCAAAGTGCTGGGAATACAGGGATGAGCGACTGCACACGGCCCATGAAACTATTTTCAAGATGAGAAACAGTTAAATTGGTGCATGTGACATTATATGTATTTTGCCAAAATCCAAAACAATAGTACAGGAACTGGCAGACTCTTTCAGAATGCGACCCTGAGGTCAACGCTGTATAAAAATAAGAGGAAGAGAGGCTCTCAAGCTATCCAGTTAGAAAAGCTTTGCCAGGCATGGTGGCTCATGCCCGTAAGCCCAGTACTGTAGAAGGTCGAGGCCAGTGGACCGTGTGCAGTCAGGGGTTCAAGAGCAGGTTGGCCACCATGGTAAAATCCATCTCTACTAATAAATACACAAATTAGGCAGGCGTGGTGGTGGGTGCCTGTAATTCCAGCTACTCAGGAAGCTGAGGCAGGAGAGTCGCTTGAGCCTGGGAGATGGAGGTTGCCAAGAGCTGAGATTGTGCCACTGAATTCCAGCCTGGGCGACAAGAGCAAAACTCTGTCTCCAAAAGTAGTAACCATTGAATTTGTTCAAAACCTTTAAAAAATGCATCTCTGTTTGAACTTTATCCCCTGGTGTTTTCACGAGTGAATTCTAAAATGGGACCTGGTTTTATAGTCTTGTTCCCACAGTGTGAGGCATATGTAAAAAGAAGCCAGCATTTCAGGCAACTCCAGCTCAGGAACAAAGACGTTTTACATGTGTTTTTACCAACTTTTATTTTACTTAAAATGGGTCAATGATCATGGCATAGGTTTACAGGCACAGGGTCAGGTGGCAGTGAGCTGAGATCAGGCCACTGTAC
>NW_016108002.1:641064-648410 GCF_001604975.1 Cebus imitator
TACCTCCTTCCAAAGTTTACAAAAAGTCCGGGTGAATGTAAGCACATAGGGGCAGCTAAAACACAAGGCATGGTTTGTAGTGGAGATATAGCCCACCTTGATGGAAGCACTGGCAGACAACAAAGAAATGCATGCAAATACTGCAGATTCTGATAGAAGAGAAATTAGGAAATACGTTTCTCATTGACTCCTGAATTCACGGGTGGACATTGTGTTACTACAGAATAATTTCTCCCCCATCCCCATGGCAGAAATATTAGCAACTTTGGAAAAGTTGAAAAAAAAATTATTTTTCTTTTCATTCTGAATCTGACTCTTTCCCAGGCTGGAGTGCAATGGTACGATCTTGGTTCAGTGCAACCTCTAAGCCTTGCGTTCAGGCGACACTCTTGCCTTTCCCTCAGGAGTAGCTGAGATTACAGGCACACACCACCATGCCAGGCCAACTTTTGTATTTTTTTTTTTCAGTGGAGACTGGGATTTACCACGTTGTCCAGCCTGGCCTCCAACTCCCGACCTCTGGTGATCTGTCCACATCGGCCTCTCAAAGTATGGGGATTGCATGCCTGAGCCACTGTGCCTGGCCAGGTTTTCATTTTCTTGTAGAGACAGGGTCTCACTGTGTTGCACAGGATGGCCTTGGACTTGAGGTCTCTAGCACTCCTCCTGCCTCAGCCTCTGGAAGTGCTTTGATCGCAGGCGTGAGCAGCCATGCCCGGCCTGGTATGGCGTTTGAAGAGAGACAGGATCTGCCTCAAGCTCAGTGAGGAGGGTGGATTTTGGAGGAACACACTCAAGGCTGTGCCAGGCCAGGAAAACACCAAGCCACGCTTGCTTGGAGCTCAGTCCTATGGAAGACAAGCCAAATGTCAGACTGGCTTATTTCCTGGTGACTGGAATTTCACTCTGAAATTTTACCTGCCTTCCATTTCACCCTGAAAGAATTTGTCAGCACTCATTTCATGTCGCCTACTCAGGAAAAGTGACATTTTTGTCAAGTTTCCTAGACACGGCCGGGCACGGTGACTTACACCTGTCATCCAGGCACTTTGGGAGGCCGAGGTGGGTGGATCACCTGAGATTGGGAGTTTGAGACCAGCCTGACCAACGTGGTGACACCCCGACTCTATGAACAACAAAAACATTAGCCAGGTGTGGTGGCAGGTGCCTGTAATCCCAGCTACTCAGGAGGCCAAGGCAGGGTAATGGCTTGAACTCGGGAGGTGGAGGTGGCAGTGAGCCGAGGTCGCGCCACTGCACTCCAGCCTGGGCAACCCAGTGAAACTCCACCTCAAAAACAAACAAACAGACAAAGCAGCGGAAGTCTCCCAAACTGCTCCTTTACCCAGGAAACCCCACTGAGATTTGGGAGCACTGCATCACCCTCCAGGCATCCTGGCCAGATAGGTTGAATATCAAATGGTTTCCACACTTTCTCTTCTGGCCTTTGCCAAATTGAGATTTCTCTACGAAGTCTCCAGCAACGGCACAGAAATGAAAATCAGGGCCGCTCCCCGCGCCCCTCAGCGGCCAAAAATCTCAGTCTCTGATTTTTGGATTAATCTGGACTCTTACTAATTTGGATGCCAAAATGAGCTTCAGCATCCCAGGCTGTGATTGCAGCTCTGCACTTCATTTCGTTTTGTTATTTTGCATACCCTGGCAGAATTAACACGCTCCAGGCTCTGAGCCCCAGTATAAATAAAATGTGTTTTGGGTTAGAGCGTCAGTCGCACCAGCCGACCCCCCACTCCGAATTACAACAACAGTCAGCACAACACCAGCTGAGCCTCAACTCTGAATTGCAACAACAGTCAGACATCTGAATGTGAAACCACATACATCACTCTGCCTATGAAAATAAGTAAATAAAAAGTGAAGTTCAAGTCTATTAAGCCAACCACACTATATAAGGGGTACATTTTCTTAGCAGACATTCCAAATGGCCTCATCTCCTGCAGTGCCCCATCTCTGAGCCCATGTGGGTGGGTGCCCTGGTGAGCCACAGGCTCTGGCAGGAGAGGAAATTCTTGTAGGCACCAAAGAATTTGTGTCATCAGAGAAGATGCATCACTGAGGGCCTGGGCTGAGAAGCCGGCTTGGGGGGCACACGAAGAAGAGGGATGCAAGCTGTTTATTCCAAGTGTGGGTGGAAGGAAGCCTGTGTCTACAACACCTCAGGTTACCCAAGAGGATATAGTATTACAAAGTCATGTAATTTCCTGTGTTCTGAGCCTGTTACCCGGGACCTCCTTGAGGCCATCATTCTGTCTACCACATGGGGGTTAGGGTATGGACATCTTTGGGGCCATTATTGAGATGGTTATGAATGACCAGGACTCCAACCCATCTTCTGGCAATAATTCTGCAGGGTGAGAAAAACTACCCCATCAAAAAGTGGGCAAGGGTTATGAACAGACACTTTTCAAAAGAAGACAGATATGTGGCCAACAAACAAATGAAGAAATGCTCATCATCACTGGTCATTAGAGAAATGCAAATCAAAACCACACTGAGAGTTCACCTCACACCAGCTAGAATGGTGGCTATTAAAAAATCGGGAGACAGCAGATGCTGGAGAGGACGTGGAGCAAAAGGAATGCTTTTACCCTGTTGGTGGGAGTGTAAATCAGTTCAACCATTGTGGAAGACCCTGTGGCGATTCCTCAAGGACCTAGAAACACACAAACACAGGGAGGGGAACATCACACACCAGGGCCTGTTGAGGGATGGTGTGCTAGGGGAGGGATAACAGGGGGTGGCGGTATCAGGGAGGGATACCATTAGCAGGAATACCTAATGTGGATGACACGGTGATGGATGCAGCAAACCACCACCATGGCACGTGTGTACCTACATAGCAATCCTGCACGATCTGCTCAGGTACCCCAGAACTTAAGGTATAATTTTTAAAAAAAGAAAGAAAAAAAGGGAAAAAAAAAGGAAAACTGGGAGGAGTGGGTTCTAGGAGAGCGGTAGCAAAGGTTGTTGGGCTAGGGCAGGAATAGAAGGATGTGGGGAGCTAGGGGAGGAAGAGTAGGGGGTGGTGGGGTGTTAGGGGAAGGATAGGAGGAGAGCGGCCTAGAGGAGGGGTAGCAGGTGGTTAGGGGCTAGGGGAGGAATACCAGGGGGTGGGGAGCTAGGTGAGGGATAGCAGGACTGTGGTTCTAGGGGAGGGACACCAGGCGGTGGGGGCTAGGGGAGGAATAGCAGTGGTTAGGGGCTTGTGTAGGGTTAGCAGGGGGTTGAGGGCATGGGGAAGGATAGCAAGGGTGAGGGCCTAGATGATGGACAGCAGTGGGTGGGGTGAGGGGAGGAATAGCAGGGGATTAGGGACTAGGGGAGGAATAGCAGGATGTTAGGAGTTAAGGGGTGGAGGGCTAGGGGAAGGATAGCATGGGGTTGGGGGTCTAGGGGAGAAATAGCAGTGAGTAGGTGACTATGGGAGTGACAGCAGGGGTTGGGGGGCTAGGGGAGGAATAGCAGGTGTTGGGGCTAGGGGAGGGATAACAGCAGGTGGAAGGCTAGGGGAGGTATAGCATTAGGAGAAATTCCTAATGTAGATGACCGGGTGCAGAATGCAGCAAACCACCAAGGCGCATGTACACCTATGTCATAAACCTGCACCTTCTGCACATGTACCCTAGAATTTTAATAATAATTAAATTTTTTAAAAAGCTGGAGGTTCTTTCGCCTGAGGATTAGACACCCATTTCAGACTCGGTGCCCCTTGGGAACCTGTTTTCTTTTCTACATTTTTTTTCTTTTGAGATGGAGTCTCGTTATGTTGCCCACGGTGGAATGCAGTGGCAGCATCTCGAATCACTGCAACTTCCACCTCTTGGGTTCAAGTGATTCTCCTGCCTCAGCCTCAGGAGTAGCTGAGACTACAGGCACCTGCCATCACAGCAGACTAATTTTTTTATATTCTTAGTAGAGATGGGGTTTCACCACATTGGCCAAGCTGGTATCAAATTCCGGACCTTAACTGATCCACCCACCTCAGCCTCCCAAAATGCTGGGATTATAGGGATGAGCCACTGGGCACAGCCTGGAAAACTGTCTTCAAGAAGAGAAACAGTTAAAATGGTGCATGTGACATTAAATGTATTTTGACAAAATCAATAAGAATGGTACAGGAAATGATAGAATCCTTCAGAAAGTGACCTTGAGGTCAACACTTTATAAAAACAAGAGGAAGAGGGGCTTTCAAGCTATCCAGTTAGAAAACTTCACCGGGCGTAGTGGCTCACGCCTGTAATCTCAGCACTTTAGGAGGCCAAGGCCATTGGATCATATGCTGTCAGGAGTTCAAGTGCAGGTTGGCCACCACAGTAAAATCCATCTCTACTAATAAATTCACAAATAAGACAGGCGTGGCGTGGCATGGCAGTGGTCCTGTAATTCCATCTACTCAGGAAGCTGAGGCAGGAGAGTCACTTGAGCCTGGGAGACAGAGGTTGCCATCAGCTGAGATTGTGCCACTGAATTCCAGACTGGGCAACAAGAGCAAAACTCTGTCTCCAAAACTAATAACCATTAAATTTGTTTAAAAAAACTGCAGAAAAATGCATCGCCTTTTGAACTTTTTTTCCATGTATTTTCATGAGTGAATTCCAAAATGGGACCTGGTATTGTAGTTTTGTTCCCACAGTGTGAGGCATATGTAAAAAGAAGCCAGCATTTCAGGCACCTCCAGCTCAGGAACAAAGACGTTTTCTATGTGTTTTTACCAACTTTTATTTTACTTAAAATGGGTCAATGATCATGACATAGGATTACGGGCACAGGGGCAGGTGGCGGTGAGCTGAGATCTCGCCACTCTACTCCAGTCTGAGTGACAAGAGTGAGACTCCCTCTCAAAATCCCTGCAGGTCCTGGGGTGTCAGACCAGGGAAGCTTTGCTTGATCCTTCCCATCTGCAGACACAGAAATGACTCACCGTAAATAAAGCAGAGTAGAACAAATGTTTGGAAAAGACCCTCCAGAAGAGATTATCACTGTTCTGCAGGAACCTGAGGTCCAGCAAAGCAGAAGGAGCCAAAATGAACAAACTTCCCCTGCAGGGAACTCAGAGGCACAGCAGGGGGCCAGGTGGGTTTGTTCTGAAAAATGAAGAGGCATGGATTTAGCACAGGTGGTTCTAATTCCATCATCCTCGGTCTGACAGAGAGGGAATGCCAGCCTCTGTCTCTCAGGCAATTCCATCCAAAGTTTTAAACGAGTCCAGGTGAATGTAAGAACATACAGGCACCTAAAACACAAGGCATAGTTTTAATGGAGATATAGCCCACCCTGATGGAAGCACTGGCAGACGACAAAGAATTCAATGCAAACACTGCAGATGCTGATAGAAGTGAAATTAGGAAATACGTTTCTCATTGACTCCTGAATTCACAGTCAGATATTGTGTTACTACAGAATAATTCCTCCCACACCCCCGAACTTGCTCATGGTGGAAATATTAGCAACTTTGGAAAAGTTAAAAAAACTTTTTTCTTTTCAGTCTGAATCTGACTCTGTCTCCCAGGCTGGAGTGAAATTGTGCAATAGTGGCTCACTGCAACCTCTACCTCCTGGGTTCAAGAGATAAACCTGCCTCACCCTCCATAGTAGCTGAGTTCATAGGCACACACCACTATGCTGGGGTAACTTTTGCATGAGTTTTTCTTTTTAATAGAAACTGGGTTTTACCACGTTAGCCAGGCTGGTCTCCAACTCCTGACCTCTGGTGATCTGTCCACATAGGCCTCTCAAAGTGCAGGGATTGCAGGCATAAGCCACTGTCCCAGTCATGGCCAGCTACTTTTTGTACTTTTAGTAGAGACAGGGTTTCACCATGTTGGCCAGACTGGACTCGAACTCCTGATCTCAGGTGATCCACCTGCCTCAGACTCCCAAAGTGCTGGAATTACAAGTCTGAACCTCCATGCCAGGTGTGGAAAAGTTGAAGAAACAAATAATGACACATTTTCACACAGCTGTGACAATCACAGATCATTTTTGTGTCTCCATTACTCTTTGTCCTACTCTCTAGTTAATGACGATAAAAATCATTATACATCTTTTCTTTGTACTACGTAAACTTCTTGAAAGACCTTATTTTGGCTGGTATGGTGTCCATACACCTTCAATACAAGTACCTTGGGAGGGCAAGGTGGGTGGATCACCAGACATCTGTAGTTCAAGGCCAGACTGACCAACACGGAGAAAACCAATCTCTACTAAAAATACAAACATTGGCCAGGTGTGCTGCTGCATGACTGTGATGCCAGCTACTCGGGAGGCTGAGGCAGGAGAATTGCTTGGAACCTGGGAGGTGGATGTTGAGGTGAGCCGAGATCACGCCCTGGGCAACAATGCTGAAACCCCACCTAAAAAAGAATGTATTTTAAGCTCTGGGGAACAGGGACAAGTGTGCAGCTTGGTTACATAGGTAAACGTGTGTCATGGTGATTTGCTGCAGCAGCAAACCCATCACCTAGGTATTAAGGCGACCAAACCTTACTTCTTCCTCCTGATGCTCTTCCTCCCACCATTTACCCTGAGAGGTGCTGGTGTGTGATGTTCCCCTCCCTGTGTCCATGTGTTCTCATCTTTCAGCTCCCACTTAGGAGTGAGAACATGCAGTGTTTGGATTTCTGTTCCTGTATTAGTTTGCCGAGAATGAGGGTTTCCAGGTCCATCGACATCTCTGAAAAGGACATGATGTCATGAGTGATCATATTTCTTCAGGAGTACCTAGAAAAACAGAGCATACTGCTACACCCACATACATAGTGGCATGATTCAAAACAGCCCGAAGATGGAAGTAACCCAGGTGTCCAATCCACAGATGAACCAGTGAAGGGAATGAGCTCTGTGCATTCAGTGGAATACTAGACAGCCAGGCAAAGGGATGAGGATCCAACACAGGTGGCAGGGTGGATGAAACTTGAAGACATCAGGGTCATTGAGAGAAGCCAGGCATGAAAGGCCACATAGCATATGACTTCATTTATCTAAAATGCTTAGTACAGGCACAGATTTCACAGAGACAGAAACGAGAACTCTGAGTGGCAGGTACTGGGAAGGTGGAATGGGGAATTGGTGTTTCTCTACTATTTTTCTTTCCCTTTGTTTGAGGCGCAGTCTCGCTCTGTCACCCAGACTGGAGTACAGTGGCTCCATCTTGTCTCACTGCGGCTGTCATCTCCCAGGGGTTCAGACAATACTCTGCCTCAGCCTCCAGAGGAGCTTGGAATTACAGGTGCGTGCAACCACGCTCAGCTGATTTTTGCATGGCTGAAATGATAGGTGCCATATAATGTGTGTTCTACCACAATGTTAGAAAATTATATTGCTGT
>NW_016108002.1:648836-653577 GCF_001604975.1 Cebus imitator
CTGCTCACCTGACATCTTTTCTATTCCATCTCTGAGGGCCTAACTCCCTTGGGTGGTACTGCCGTGGATCGAGCCACAGGCCCTGGCTTATGATCTGGGCTGGTGGGGAAATGGTTTGGGACAGGTCAGGCCATTCTTCAAAGCCAATTCTCCAGAAGCCTGGGAATAAACAGCTAGGTCCTCTCCCAGGATCCCGACACTGGCTCCACCTCAGCAATCCTGCCTGACCCTGGGCAGTCATGGTGCACCAACCAGCTGAAGAGGCTCAGGTAGGTGGTATTCTGCCTACAGCTAAGGGTTTTATATTCATGATCCCAGAACCATGGGACTGCAGTGGAATGTGAAACCCTGTATCCTGGAGAAAGAGAAGTCAGGAAGGCCCAAGCCAGGCATATCCTTCCGCATACCACCTCCTCTACCATGCTGGGAGGAACTCCTTACTGAAAATGTAACAGGATAATCCTTAATGATCACTTCCCTGTGGAAGTAATGGTTGGAAAGAAAAAAAAAAACCTTCTTCCTTTGGCTCATTACTGGAGATGTCTGAGTTTCTCAGCCTGCGTGGCTGAGGAGAAAGAGGACAGACCCAAAGGGACCAATTATCAGGTTGGACTGAGGTGGCCTGCTAGCCAGGATTGACCATGTGTTTCCCCTTCCCAGCTCACCCCTGAGCTATGCTGGGGCCTCAGGGGAACCCCACCCTGAACCACACACATGAGCCCTCACGAAGACCCAGTCCCCATTGCCTGACCTGCAAATCCATCACGTAGCTAAGCAGGACTTCATCATGCTTTCTGATGCAGGCTGACTTCTGGGTGTGAGGCACAATCCGCCTCGGGTTAAGGAGCTTCCATATGGTTGGCTGGGTGTACCATAAAACACCCTGTGACTTTGCAAGGGCACCAAGAGTGTAGGACAGGGCTATGCCCAGACCTCGGATCTGGAACACTTTCTTGGTGGTCCTCTCTCACTGTCCCAGAGTTGGGGCACTGACGTGGCTGTGTTGGACTTGGGGACATGTGGAGCATGACTGGAAAGCAACTACTAACCAGCAGCCAGGCACAGAAAAAGTGAGGAGCCCGTTGGGGGAAGGGTGACGTGGTGTGAGGCAGCTGCTTCCTAGGATTCCTGAGCTGCGCAGGTGGTGCTGCTGTCCAGACGTGCAGTGTCCTCTTCTCCTGGCTCTCTGAGGAGTGCAACAGAGGTCCTGTTCAGGCCCTACACCCCTTTAGTTGCAGCCCCGCCAGAGGGAATAAAATGTGTCTGGGTTGCCTGTGCCTGCCTTGCAGAGGACAGCAGCCCCATGCACCATGAACAGTCGTGACTACCTTGGGTTTCTGGCATGAGCATGCTGGAAACAGGCATGGGGAGCAGGGGTGGTTCAGTGGTTGGCATGGGCATGCAGACTCCCTTTCCTCCAGGGGCTTTCCTATAGAAATGTGCCCTTGAACTTTCTGCTGTGGGAGAAGGCTTCCTGGTGAGGCTATTCCACCCTGTTAGTGATGAGCTTGCCTCCCCGACCCTACCCTGTGCCTTCACACAGGCACAAACAAGCAGCCCTCCTACCTACTGGACTCTGGCATTGGCTCCCCTCCCTTTCCCCATCCCTGCCTTCTGGCTTACCTCTTGACCTCCAGCCTGGCTCCACCAAAGCCTGCCTTGGGAAGCCTGAGCTCACCCCCTGCTGCCAGCCATCCCAAATGGGCAGTGCAGGGATACTGCTCTGGTCCAAAATATCCGGAGTCCATCTCCAACTCAAGTGGTTTCAGCGAGTCTATCTGGCCCAGGAGTGCTGGGGCCAGGGCCACGCTCTGCCCCCTGGTCCTCCTCCTGCTGCCACATGTCAGTCCCCTCCTTTGCCACCACCTACACTACCGCCATGACGTCATCCTCCACGAACACCACCTCCCTCCACAAGGCAGCCCCACCACCCCAGCTCTGTGCATTAGTCACCCTATCCTACCGCCAGGCTGAACACAATGCCCGCCTCTGGCCTCCCACAGACACATGTCCCTGCTGCTCAATATACGCCTGGGAAACCCTACAGTGTGGGGACCAGTCCTTGAGAAACCCATGGGCCTCGCCCTGCTGAAAATCCATCGCTAAAGCTGCGTGGACCCAGGGCTCCTGGGATGCCCCACCGGGCTGTAGTCCCACGCGTGCACCTTGGAGCCCTGGGCCCCAGCGGGATAAGCTATGCCCAGCAGCCCAGAATACACAGGGCGAGGCCCTGGACTTGGGAAGCCCTGACGGCAGCGGTGCATGCTGCTGTTGCCAGTTGGCGGGAACCTCTGGGTCGGCAATGCAGTATCTCGCATGCGCACAGCGTGTACACAGTCCACCCATGGGTGACCCTGGCATCTGGCCTCTGGTGTGCTTAGGACCCAGCACGAGAGGAATGCTCCTGGGAGTCCAGCATCCTTAGGGAGGAAGCATGGCACTCGCGGTCTGTATTCACCTGGACCTGCCAAGAGTGCAAACTCCACCCCAGCAAGGTTCCAGGTGGCTTTCCTCCCACACGCCTGCCCAGCTCCACTTCCCCCAAGCCTCCTCCGCTGCCGCCAGTGCCCCAGCAGCCAGTGCTGGTCCCTCTCCCAAAAGGAATACCAAAGACAGATGCAAGCACCCTGAGTGCCCGGTGACCCAGAGGCTGTTTGTCTGATTGAGAAGCACCTGTAATTTCTGTTTCTCTGGTCAGGTTGGTCTCTCGGCAAGAATACAAATGCAGCGAGGTGTTCGGATGCTGTCAACGAAACGGGCTGGGGTTTTCAGTGTGTGGGTGTTGAATTATGGGAGGACACAGTAGAGAGGGGGTCGTCCTTAGTGCTCGTGAGAAACTGAGGTTTGTTAAACTCATTGATGTTTCTTGAGGATTCTTCCTGTTACTGTTGGACATGTCCACTGTGGGGGCAGCTTTTGGGAGATGGACCTGGGGCGCCATTGTTTTCCTGTGCACTTTTTATTGAAACAGTTTTTCTCTGTGAATGTGGCCCTGACTCACACACACAGGCAGTGTACTTATGCACTGTGAGCAGAAAAACAATAAAACCTTGTACTTTTAGTTAGCACATTTCAAATTTCTGATTTTCTTCACAGGACTTAGCAAAGTTTGACATAAATTGCGTTACTTTCCTGTATGTGGAAGTCTGGAACCATGAATAATCAGTTTAAATTTGCCTCTTTTAAACCTGTAATTGTCTCCCTCCTTCTATGACAGTATTTGAAAGATGTTTCATGTAACTCTGGTACCGTAAATAATTTAAATGGAAGAAGTGTTGGTAATGGAGATAAATGGCAGTAGATAGCCGAAAACGGAAGCAAATAGATGCCCTTAAGGTTTTGTATTAACCCGGCAAACTGACATACTCCTGTAATCCCAATATTTTCGGAAGTGAAGGTGTAAGATTGACTTGAGGTCACGAGTTGGAAACCAGCCCGAGTAACGTAATGGGGGTCCTATAATCTGTTGCCATTCTGGCACCAGGGACCGGTTTAGAGGAAGGCAGCTTTTCCACAGACAAGAAGTTGGTAAGGGGAAGAAGGTGGAGAGTGGACATGATGCCGAGCGGAGAGGCGGCAGCTTACCAAGTGGCATGGGTTAGGGCGGGGGTCCTGCTTGGAACAGCGTGATGGGGCAGTTTGGGCGGCAGCGGGACTAAGTGGAGCGCAGTGTGGGGCAGCAGGGTGACAGGGAGGATGGTGTCATGCAGCTGAGGCACCTCACGTCATTCTAAGACATTACATTCTCATAAGGAGATTGCCACTGAGATTTCTCACATACATAGGCCAGAGTACTGAATCTTTATGCTGATGTATTATACACTTAACTGTCCCAAAAGGATGACTTTTAAAGCATTCCTATCCATATTAAATTAAGTGTGATAGGCTTAGCATAGTGGATATCTGATATGCTGTGCATGGTCGCTTATGGCTGTATTAATAGCACTTTGGGAGGCAAATGAGGGTGGATCCTGATTTGAAGACCAGCTTGGCCAAGAGAGTGAAATGCTGTCTGTACAAAAATTACAAAATATTAGCCAGCCGTGCTTGCAGATGCCTGAAATCCCACTTACTAAAGATGCTGAGGAAGAAAAATAGATTGAATCCAAAAGGTAGAGGTTGCAATGAACTAAGTTCAAGCCACTGCACCCAAGCATAGATGACAAAGTCTCCATCACAAAATAAATACATACAGAAATAAACAAAATAAAAATAACTTCACAAAACCCCAGCCCTTCCCCATCATACCTCTTTGTGAAAACATATGGCTAAACACTTACTTACAACCATTGTCAAATATTTGAAGAAAAAATTAATGTTATTTCCTGAAAGAAATGTATTTTCCACTATTTAGGAACAATTAATTTCATTAAGCTATGTAGTTTGGCAACTTAGCTGGTTCACTTTTGATTAAGGTGGAAAATATTTTTTCATAACCATTGTCCCCTTTAGTCGCAGAATGCTACAAGAAAGTTCTGGGTACCTTCAACTTGAGCAACAAACACATTGAATCATTTCCTTTGCCCTTTAATATACCTTTAAGGACAAATCTTTTAGTTTTAGTTCAGTAGTCAACCTGAAAATTGACTTTGTGATCTGTCCAATGTGTTGGGATAACAGGAGTGAGCCACCTCCCCTGGCCAAAACTTTCTTTTAATAGTGTGGTATTTAATAAAGTATTTATTCAGCATTTGAGACCCTATTGGTGAATGAGCAGACTATCCAATACTCATTGACCCTC
>NW_016108002.1:653600-665885 GCF_001604975.1 Cebus imitator
CACTGCAATAACTGTCTCCTGGGTTCAGGCACTTCTCCTGACTCAGCCTCCAGAGTAGCTGGGACTACAGCCATGTGGCACCATTCCTGGCTAATTTTCTGTATTTTTATTAGAGATTGGCTTTCATTCTGTAAGCGAGGATGGTTTCAATCTGCTGACTTGCTTAGGTCAACCTGCATAGGCCTCTCAAAGTGGTAGGAATACAGGCATAAACTAAAGAAACACAGCCCAGATAGGAAACGTGTACAGATTCCAATGGGGACGTAAGAGATGCCTATTTTTGTATCAACTTAGGTGCACACAAATGAAGAAAACTGCCAACACCACAGTTTACTCTCCTACATAATTTCCTTATAAGCATGTATAGCAATGAAATCAGGCATTTGATGTTACATGTAAAATTTTATTCTGAAAATTTTTAAACAGATATTACATCAATACAGAATAGTTTTCAATTCAATTAGCACTAACAGTTGTAAAATTACTTTCAAAAAATAAGTTTTTATCTTAATACATCAAAAATAGTCATGGAGGAAATGAGTATCTCCCTCTCCCACCAAAAACAACCTATTTCTTATAGTGGTACTCAGGTCATAATGCAGAAACAACATAATGATTTTCCATTCAACAGCAAGGTTTGGTATGCAATAATGATGATTTTTAGTATCACCTTCGGTCTCCTTTTTCACACCGCCTTCCCCCATCATGTCCTGTAAATGTCTAGTATCTTGAGCTACCACGTGCTTCACGAGAAGCACGGTTCACTCTCTCCATAGAGGGTGGGCACATTGGTTCTTTTCTGCCACAATGCTCACCATCACTGGAACAGAAATCGCTATGGCTCCTTGAGTATCTCTCCCAACTTCTGCCATATCTATCTCGTGTACTGTTATGATCAGGGCAATTGCTTCCACCATAAGTCTTCCAAGGCCTTTGTGCAGGTGCTGAATCATGAGAGGTCCCTGCAGGGTTAATAAAATCATAGAACTTATGTTGAAATACATTTAAATATTTTTACTGGCATCACTGAAGCATGAATCAGATAAAGGACTATTTGGAAATATTTGCATTCATCTGTCTTTAATGACAGGACAGTATTTATTTCTGAATTGTTCCAAAGGCTTTATTTAAAAGAGGCATAAGAGTAGTATTGTCAAGCTTAAGGAATTTTATTCTGAATTAAACACCAATCACATTTTCTGATAATTAATGGAAATTTTAAGCTTCGTACATTTCCCAAAGCTTTATACTGTTCAAAATTCTCAGTATTGAAACAAGCTACATTTTTCCTTTATACTTTCCCTTCTAAAAAATCTGGTCTATTCACTATAATTCTGTACTTTAAAAATCAAACTTGGAGTCTTACTATAAGTCTTATATGAAGCTCTGTTAGAATTTCTACTATGATGTTCAGGATGATCTCTACCACCATGCCTTCTGTAGCCATCATGATCACTAAAAAAAAAAAAAAAAAAAAAGGTTTGACAGTGTCAGAATGAACGATTTAAGAAATCTATTGGACAAAACTGAAAAAATGTTATAATACCTATATCCTCTAATGGAATGTTTATCCTCTCTAGAACGAGCATGATCACGGTATGCATAGTGTCTGTGCATTGAAACATATTCCATGGTGTCTCGGAAACTTGGATTATTTCTGATTGCATAGGTTGAAGAAACAAATTTTTAATTATCAACATCTAGTATCAAAAACATAACTTATTTACAGCTTAAATAAAATAAAGGCCAGACATATCTAAAGGCGTAGGCACTTCTACACATACAATATGAAAAATACGCAAAAGACAAGTGGAACTGATACTCATAATTAATTACTCAGAAAATACATTTCAAAACCCAAGTGAGATATCATATTTCAGCCATACTAAAATGGCTATACATTGTAAAATGCTAAAAATATCAAGACCATGCGAGGATGCAGATAAACTGGAACCCTGACACAATGCATGTTGGATTGGAAAATGATGCAGCTACTATGAGGAAATGGGGTGTGGCCTCAAGAAAAAAACAAACTTAACATTAAGAGCAAGAATTTTCACTCATACATACCCAGAATTGAGTAACTGTACTCAAACAAACGTGTGCATAAAAGCAGTGTGGAGGAAACACCCAAACAAAAGAATGGGTTAACAGCTTGTGTAAAAAGCAAAGTGCTATGATGTGAATGAAAATTCAGGACATCAGGCAGAAAGAAAACAGACATAAAAGTTGAGTAGTGTTTGATTAAGCCCATTAACATGAAGTATGCAGAACAGGTCAGTTCAGAAACAAAACAGACTGGTGGTTATTAGCAGCTGATGGAAAACACAAAATGAAAGGGATGGCTTAACTGGTAAGGGACTTGTAGTTGGGAGCGATGAAAAGGTTTTGGAACTAGACGGGGGTTGTTGCACAACATAGCATGTAATAAATGCCACTGAATTGTTTACCTTAAAACGTTCCATTTTCATATGTGAATTTCATCAGTAAAACAACAATAAACTAGTTTTTCATTTTTCCTTTACCTACTCTTACTTGCATAACCATCATGTTTTCGTGACATATGGTCACACCTCCAGGAAGACACTGACTTTCTGCATAAAGGACCTCTGTAATAATCTCTTCCACGTGATGTGGGACCTGTAAATTTAACATGATGAAATAGTATGTAAACAGCAGAAAACCTGAAACAGTATTATTTGTTCTCTAAGACAACTGTTACAAGATATTTCTTCAGTGATTGAATCCTTCTTTCCCTAAGACACCAGTAATTCATGACACCTTGAATACTTCTCATGGCTCTGAATTATCTCTTGATTCCTACAAGGCCAGTTCTTACAAACTTAAGCCAGACACTAACACTTAGGTAAAAGTTCCCTTTTAATGGTTAATAAGTATTAGTTATTATTTTCCTTCTCATATGAATTGCCTACAACTATTAATGACACCGGCATAACATGTAAAACCATCAAAGACTTGACTGATATAAAGTTTACACATTGGTGCTTTCTCAGCTCAAGAAAGAAAATTTACCCATGTTGTTCAGTGCATCTCACTCACACAAATCCTGCAACCCTCAAATGGCTGCATGTTATATTTTCACCTAAGTGTTCTCCTTTGTCTCTAAGTGGTTGGCCCTATCTTAAATGTTGAAAAATTAAAATGTACTAGTGCAAGTTTTCTAATGATGCCCAAGAATTCTTCTCCCGGCAATAAGCAGTACTATTAAAGTGCTAATTAAACCATTATGCGTCTTTCAAAATAGAAAACACTCTCTTTTAATATACTCTTCATGTGCAGCTTCTTAGAGGTCAGGCTTCCACCTATGATGTGTTCACTGGCTAAACTTTTGATGAAAATGTGCTGACTTGTGCATTTTAAAGTCAGTAGATACCTAACTTCACGGATACTCTATTAGAAAATCTAAAATAGAAAATGCAATGTTTCCATTTTCTCCAGATTATCATGGAGGGCTAAATAAGAATTTTCATATGTTCTGCTTAAACTTCTTTGCTGAGAGCTGTTACTTTATTGTCTGGTTTTCTTCTGTTCACTCTGAAACCTTACAATTCTCCTTCTCATAATTATTATTTCTATTCTACCCTACTGCTTGCCTCATGCTGTTTCGTTCTAAATTCTCCCCTTAAATAGTTTCAACTCCTACACTAAGTATCTTCTGTTAATGTTTAAACATCCCTATAGCATCTTAACGATTAATTTTCAGCCCTTCCTATGTTTCACAAATCTGCACTTCTGTGATATCGACATAACTGAAAATGTTGGACATGCTCTGGTCCAACACCCATCTTTGAGGATGCTCTTACTATCCTAAAAACCAGTCAGAATGCCTCTCACGTAAGCATTGCTGGGGTCTCAGGATCTGGATGGCCAGGCACAATGGCTCACGCCGTGAGACAGTGTGGAAGACTGAGGCAAGTCGACTGCTTGAGCTCAGGGATTTAATGTCAGCTATGACAATGTAGTGAGATCCTGTCTCTACCGAAATATTAAAAAAAAATTAGACGGGTGTGGTGGTGCATGCCACTAGCTGCAACAACAGCAGGCAGCTTTAAGAGAGTAACTGCTTCAGCCCCAGAATTTGAGGCAGTCATGAGCCATCATCTCACCAGTGCACTCTGGCCTGGTGAAGGCAGTACTTCAACCAAACAATTAAACTGAACATACAATTTTTACATGGGAACACCAGGGGTCCAATACAAAGGGACCTACAAAATGGAAGAATTGATTTGATTAAGAAACTGACCATCAAAAAATACTACCAGGAACTTCAAGAAAAATTAAAAGCTATTCTCTAGCAAACACAGCATTAAGGAGTGTTTCCCTCACTGTAATCCCTTCATTTATCTGCAGTTTGAAGCTCAAGTGTTTCTTTACCATGAATCTGTAACTCATCTAGTGAGATGGAAAGTATTATAAAAGTTTTCAAACGGTAAATATGCCATTATGTGTCACATCTATTTTGTTTCTCAAACTTTAAGTTAAGCCTTCAGTACAAATGGCTCATTTTTAGTCATACAGAAATGACAGAATTCCATCAGGTGATACTTACCTTGACCTCTCATCCCACTATTGCTTCTAGCCAGAGTAAAAGGAGCAGACTTTTTAGGATAAGGACCTCCACTTCTCAAAGGTGGATGTCTTTTAACTGGAAAATGTCCCCTGAAAGAACTCATATTGAGATCACGAGTATATTCACCATCATCTGCATTTCAAACAAAATCTTTTGTTAAGTAACCACCATTTCTTAAATGGCTAAGTGGTAGATATTTCTAAATCTTTCCGATGCATTGTAATCTTAAACATTCACATTTGTGTGTGCTAAAGAATGTAGAATTTCTCGATTAAATCAATGCCATTCAAAATAACAAAATCCATTTAAACATCTATCAAATAAACACTCAAGAAACACTGTATAGGGCTGTGAGAAAGAAATGTGGGATAAGTGGAGAATGAACTGAGAGCACAAGCCTATGGGGTAATACCATAATATAATCAAGCTAAAAAAAAGTCAGGAGATAAACAATAAATTATTGTTCATATCGTTCTGGTATTATGAAAGCTTTTTGAAATCATATAATAAACATAAATCAAATTACACTCAAAGAAACTCAATTATTTATAAAATGATACAGTAACACCTCAGAAAAGTACATTATCTGCAAATTTCTTAACGTAATACAGAATTCTTAAAGTTCCCTTATAAAATACTAATTTTCCTCTAAGCCTATGCTCAGTTTTAATAATCTTTAAGAATCATGTATTAAATAATAATTTTTTTTACATATCTATAAAACATTTGAGTCCTTGGTGGTGTCACATATACACATTCTCCTACATGGCAGAGTATTATGAAACTTCACCCTCAAGATTAATTGCAATCAAAAAAGACAAGAAGTTCTGCCTCTTAAAATGAAGGGAACACTGCAATTTCAAATTTAGAAAATATATCTCCCATACATTACACAGCTAGCTAATAAAATTATAAATTAATGTTACATTTTTGGTGGTTGGTTAATAGATAATACAAGTTAACCAATAGGTATTTTCTCAATACATAGGTTCCTTTTTTATTAAATTAGAAATTAACCCCTCTGTCCTACTGAGTAACTCAATCTTAGGTGCCATTTTCAGAAGCTCTTCCCCCAGCAAAGCAAGATACATATGTATTTGTGAAGCCAAGGTTTCTGACATTTCTGAGTCACCGAGTCTTTTGAGAAACTGAAGTTCTATAGTCCATGACTGGAAAATACCTTATGGCAGTCCTATTTACAAATTCTCCATATTAAAAGTGAAATGGTTTTGATTTGTATACACGTCTATACACGCACACACACACACACACACACACACACACACACACACACACAGAAACAAACAAATATTGTTAAAATAAGTCCTCAAATAGTTAATAATGTCCCACTGGAAGGGTTTCAAGCTTTCACGGTATTTTGATAATACAACTTATATGAAATTCTGGGCCCCAAAGTAAGAAACTCTAAAGTATAATTAATGGAAATATGTTCAGCAGACAATCTGTGGAGAACACGTAATCAAGATTCATAAACTCAATTTACTTTGAAATTTGTCTTATTTCAATTGAAAGTAATTAAGATTTTAAAATGAGTTTCAGATAGTAGTTTAATCATTCTCATTACACACTTTTAGTACTTATAAATCATGTCGCTTATTAACATTGAATTAATTTTCTGTAATTTCTATATTTTCTAGCTTTTTGTCTTTCTGTGCTTTGCTTCCAACTTTATATATTAAAATGTTACCTATGCGTCCTCCACGTGAGGGATGCCAGCCTCTAGTCGGTCCACTCTTTCCTCTTGCAGATCTCTCTTTTCCTGTGCATCTACTCTTTCTTGAAAAACATGGTGTTCTCTGCCTGCCAGCACTTTGAAAAAATGGTTTCTTGGCTTGTTCTACTTTTAACACTTTTCCATCCAAAAACTAAAAGTATTAAGCATACCATCAGCAACAATGCCACATTTGAACTAATTACATTTTAGAGACTTTTTTACATCAACTGTATTTATGTTCTAGATGTTTTCTCCTAAACAAACTTTCTTTTCCTGAAATGCCCACGTTGTGAACATAGCAAAACGTGCCACAATCACTCAGACCATGTATTCTGTTCAAAAATGAATACCAATTCCATTATTTAAACTCTGTAAAAAGGCCTCCACTATTAAAAATAACATATAAAATAGTTAACCCATCACAAATTGTATGGGAGAATGTAGCCCATCTGTTCTTTACAATATAAAATATGTTTCATCTTTGCATTCACATCACATATTTAAAAGTTTCAGTGTCTTGAGGCTACATGAAAGAATGTGTCATTTGAAAGCATAAGGTTAGTTATTCAAAGTGGTTAATCACATTATTCATTATGAATTCTTTCTTGATCCTGCTGCTGTTAATCACATAAAATGTCCAAATATGATTTACACTTCTGTATCTACTCTAGTTCTGTTTCAATAAATGGGACCCCTGTTTGGTGTCATTCATGTTTTCTGCCTTACTCATTTCTTATCTTCCCAAGAGGCATTCCTGAAAAATGACCCTTAACATAGTACTTCATGTTATTTCTCAGAAATGGTTTACTGTCCTAATTACATTCACAATAGCTTTTCTCAGTTTAATCTTTTCTGTAGGCCAAAGTAATGATTGAAAACAGTTCTGGTAAGAACTCTATTTAAACATTACATGGCTTTTGTTATTTGGGAAAGGATCTTAAATCCCGTCCAAGACCTGTTGCAGCCAAATAAGCAGTTCTTCCTACCTTGAGACATCTTCTGTCATTTCTTGGCCCAGAAGAATTTCCCCTGTTTTGTGCAGTTGCTTCCTTCCTAGTGTTCCAAAGTCAGCCACAATTTCTTAAACCGTAAGCACCCCCTGAAAACTCTAAGTACCTTCTTTATTTCCCTTCTTAACACCTCTCTACATATAACGTTTATTTTCACTTTTCCATAATAAAATGTGTGAGGCAAGGCAATTTGCAAAAGACATCTACAAAAATTAACCTGTCTTGATCACGAAAACTGGGGAAAAATGGACAAACATTACGATATATAAGTCAAAAGTGTCTCCATACCTAGCATGAAACCATGAACCAAATCAACTATCAGCTTGTACCACAACTTAAAATATGCGAGGATTAGGGTGAATAAAAATGCACTGTCTGCTATTTACCAGGAAGTGAGATACACAGAAGACAAAGAAAATCAACTCGAAAAATTTAAAGATGCACTAAAGACAATTTAATGATCAAGTGATTAATATATGGTATGGTGAGCACAAAATTCCTATAATAGACACTGAGAAAAAAAAAAAGAAAATCTAAGTTGTTCTTAAAGGATAAATTGCCATTTGTCCAACATTTACATGGAAGAATAATACTCAAGTGGTCCAGGAAAACATATTGGGGATGGCATCAAGTATAGCAGGAACTAAAAACAGATTGCCATAATGATATACAATAGAAAAGCTCCAGGGCATCTCCAATGGAATGATCTTGACTGCAATATAAAGGAATTCAGTAGGGAAGAAAATTGCATAAAAGTTTAAAGCTGTAACAAATACAGAGTCTCTAGAATTTCAGACTCCACAGGACAAGATGCCATTGTTTGGATCAAAGCAAGTCCTAAAACACTCTGGAAAAATTAACAAGGAGGTATACATGTTACCTAGCAAATAGGTATGCATGTCACCCTGGTTACAGGAGAGAAAAAAAAAAAACGTTCTTAGGAGAAGGGTGCATGAATGGGGCAAAAATGTCAGTTACTTGTTCCATTATTCAACTTCAATGTTCTCCTATTATTTTCTATTTTCAAGTACTTAACACTTCTTTAAGCGGTCTTGTTTAAATGAACTTTCTCAAGAATGTATTTACAGAAAATGGGAGAGGATCGTTCCTTCTTGTGAGTATGTCTAGATATCTATCTAAAGAAGATTTATTTTTTTTAAGTCTGCCTAGATGTCTATCCACGTTTCTCTGTGCTATAGACGTTTTACTATGAATTGGATGTAATTCCATTAATAGCCATTTAATAAACATGACTTCTTTTCCTCATTTTCATCAGAGGTCATTCTAAGTTTTAAAGCTGTTCAAAATCTTTGAAAACCTATTTACACTCATATTGAAATGAAAACATAGAAATTGGATTACCATACGATAATTTACATAATGTTCATTCCAATATCCTTCCAACTACACTTGCATTTATATGTCCAAGGAAAAGCATAGCTAAACCATTTCCATTATACTATTTTCAAAGTGTACTAGTACTAAAAAGACATAGATATGCTGTTAATTGAAGAACAGAGTTAGAATAGCACTAATAAGGGAATCTTACCTTTCCATTCCAATCTCTGGCAGCATGCTGAGCATCTGCAGCATTCTCAAAAGTAATGAACGCAAAGCCTCTGCACTTCCTGCGTCGATCTTTCAACAACAGAACTAAAATATATGAAAACCTTTTCATTTATATAATGGGCTTACGATAGTAGTAGCTATCTGAATGTGACATCAAGAAACAAGCAAATTGCACTTCACATCCTTACTATGATTCTTAACACTACATCACCCCTATAGACAGCCTATTTTATGCCCTATCATTCCCTACCACCAAACAAATTTACTTTTGCTTGTATTGTAATAACCTAGCTTGTGCTAGCCTAACTGACTCCATCTAAGCCGTGAGCCTGACATGCTTCATTTAGCTTCTCCCTTTCTACCTCGGACCCCTCCAGGTGCATTCCTGGGTCACACTGCATTCAAAGCTTTGAATCCTTAAGAGTAGTTCACACTGTTCCCAGTACCTGTAACCATTGTAACCGCCTCCTGTTTGGCAAGTCTACCTGCTACTGTCAATACCCTTCTTGGTGATTCAGTGTATGGGAAGTTCCCCCTGTTACCTCCCTAGATGCTTGTATGCAAATACCCTTAGCAACCAACTATCCTGGGAACCTCCTGCCCCCTGGTTACAGGTGCCTTATCTAACTTCCTTGTTCTGCTTCTGTAAAATTCCGCTTCAGCTAGGCTCCCCCTCCCCTACCTAAATCAAGCTATAAAGGGAAATCAGGTTCCTTCATCGGTACTGAAAGGTTTGGAGGGTGAGCAGACTCTCAGTCCCTGGCAAATAAAGGACTCTGAATTTGGAACTCAGAGAGTGGCACTCCCCTTCTAACTGACTTGGTTACAAAACTATCCCATTGGCAGTACTATGCAGGGGAACTTTAACACAGACCCATCACCTGCTGCCATGAGAATATTCTGAATACCAAATAGAAACAACAGGAGTTTAAAAACAAAACAAAAAAATTATGAAATCAATTACATATGTTAAGTATATGTTTACTTTGGGGAAAAATATGTATATGTTGGTTTTAAGGGTTACCTTCTGACACGGGACCATGTCTCCCAAATACTGCTTTTAGCATGTTTTCATTGGCTTCTCTAGTGAGCCCACCAATGAAAAGCTTGCCAGGGCGATCTGCTTCCATAATTTTGCTGTAAATGGTAAAAAAATACATCTATATTTAAATAACAATAAAAAGGTGAAAAGATTAAATTTTATTACATCCTGTGTTGAAAACTGATGTGAAATTCCCTTAAAGAGGCTGACCTCTTTTAATGTACCTTACTTCTTATATGAAAAATCTGTAACATAAAGAGCAGAAGGGGGAATGGCTTCATGGATTAACGGTGCATTTCACTACATACCTAGAAAAGCTCTTTAGGAAAACTAGATAAGAGAAGCTATTCTAATTATACAAAGTGGAAATACACAGGATTCCCCAATTTAAATGGTATTATTTGAAAATTATTTATTTATGAAGCACAATTTTTTTAAGAGGTAAGTTTCCTGCTGCCAATGTGCACTGCTCCCTGCAACCTCCTCCACCCAGCCTCAAGTGATCCTGTCACATCTCAGCTTCCCACATAGATGGGACTACAGTGGCCTGCTACCAGAGCTGGTGTGAGTCTGTGTGTGTGTCTGTGTGTGTTTAAATACATCCAGGTTGCCCCATGTTGGTGTTTTGTGTGTGTGTGTGTGTGTGTGTGTGTGTATGTATGTCTTTAAATAGACCCAGGTTGTACCATACTGACCAACTTTGAAACTCCTGGGCTCAATCGCTGGAGCCCGCTCAATCACATGTGCCAGCATGGGTCTACCAAAGTGACGGGTTTTCACGGATGAACTGCCACGCAAAACCTGATATTTTGATAAATGATTAAATTGAGCTACTTAAACTACATGCTTTCTTGGGGGAGAACCTTTTAAATATTGTATAATCTTTTCGTGATTTGAAATATACACTACCGAGATCGGGTATCCACAAACTCTGGCTTTCAGCCATAAATATCTTTGGCCTTTCAGAGACCCGGCTGCAGAAGAAGGAGTGAACCACTCTAAGTCTCTGACCCCCGCCTACGGTGGGATCGGCGGAGGCTAGGAGCAGTACTCTGGCCTATGTATGCGAGAAATCCCAGTGGCAATCTCCTTATGAGAATGTAACGTCTGAGAATGACGTGAGTTGCCACAGCTGCATGACACCATCCTCCCTGTCACCCTGCTGCCCCACACTGCGCTCCACTGAGCCCCGCTGCCGCCCAAACTGCCCCATCACGCTGTTCCAAGCAGGACCCCCGCCCTAACCCGTGCTCCTTGGTAAGCTGCCGCCTCTCCGCTCGGCAGCATGTCCACTCTCCGCCTACTTCCCCGTACCAGCCCCCTGTCTGTGGAAAACCTGCCTTCCTCTAAACCGGTCCCTGGTGCCAGAATGGCAACAGGTTAAAGGACCCCCATTATGTTTCTCAGACTAGTCTCCAACTCGTGACCTCAAGTCATTCTTACGCCTTCACTTCCGAAAATGTTGGGATTACAGGAGTACGTCAGTTTGCCAGGTTAATACAAAACCTTAAGCGCATCTATTTGCTTCTGTTTTCGGCTACCTACCGCCATTTATCTCCAATACCAACACTTCTTCCATTTAAATTATTTATGGTACCAGCGTTACATGAAACATCTTTCAAATACTGTCATAGAAGGAATTAAGGGTTTAAAAGAGGCAAATGTAAACTGATTATTCATGGTTCCAAACTTCTACATACCCGAAAGTTACACAATTTATGTTAAACTTTGCTAAGTCCTGTGAAGAAAATCAGAAATGTGAAATGTGCTAACTAAAAGTACAAGGTTTTTTTGTTTTTCTGCTCACAGTGTATGAGCACACTGCCTGTGTATGTGAGTCAGGACCACGTTCACAGAGAAAAACCGTTTCAATAAAAAGTGCACAGGAAAACAATGGCGCCCCAGGTCCATCACCCACAAGTTGCCCCCACATTGGACATGTCCAACAGTAACAGGAAGAATCCTCAAGAAACATCAATGAGTTTAACAAACCTGAGTTTCCCACGAGCACTAAGGACGACCCCCTCTCTACCGTGTCCTCCCATAATTCAACACCCGCAGGCTGAAAACTCCACCCGCTTTCGTTGACAATGTCCGAACACCTCACTGCATTTGTATTCTTGCCGAGAGACCAACCTGACCAGAGAAACCGAAATTACAGGCCCTTCTCAGTAGGACAAACAGCCTCTGGGTCACCGGGCCCTCAGGGTGCTCGCATCTGTCTGGGAAACGCCTCTAGCCCCGCTGCCGAGTGACAGGCCGGGAACCGGACTTCGCGGGAAAGATCCCCTGGCAGCCCTACGGAAGTAGCCGAAACGGCCTCTGTCGACAGCCAATC
>NW_016108002.1:667225-670180 GCF_001604975.1 Cebus imitator
CAAGCATCGTCACCATCCACCTCCAGAATGTTTCCATCTTCCCAAACAGAAACTGTCCACATTAAGCACCAATTTCCAGGCCAGGCAAGGAGGCTCATGCCTGTCACCCCAGCACTTTGGGAGGCCAAGGCAGGTAGATCAGGTGGTCAAGAGATCAAGACCGTCTGGCCAACACGGTGAAATACCATCTCTACTAAAATGCAAAATCAGCTGAGCGTGGTTGCACGCACGTGTAATTCCAAGCTACTCTGGAGGCTGAGGCAGAGAATTTCCTGAAAGGAGAGATGGAGGCTGGAGTGAGCCAAGCTGGAGCCACTGTACTCCAGTCTGGGTGACAGAGCGAGACTCTGCCTCAAACAAAGAGAAAGAACAAATAGAAGAGAGACACCCCTTCCCCATTACACTTTTCTGGCCCCTGCCACTCAGAGTTCTAGTTTCTGTCTCTGTGAAATCTGTGCCTATTCTAGACATTTTAGATAAATGAAGTCATACGCTGTGTGGCCTTTCATGCCTGCCTTCTCTCACTGAGCCTGATGTCTTCAAGGTTCATCCACACTGCCACCTGTGTTTGAGCCTCATCCCTTTTCCTGTCTGTATAGTATTACACTGAGCGCACAGAGCTCATTCCATTCACCTGCTCATCCATGGATTGGACACGTGGGATACTTCCATCTTCGGGCTGTTGTGAATCATGGTGCTATGTATATTGGTGTAGCCGTATGCTGTGTTTTTCTAGGAACACCTGGAGAAATATGTTCACACATGATCTCATGTCCTTTGCGGAGATGTCGATGGAGCTGGAAACCCTCACTCTTGGCAAACTAACACAGGAACAGAAATCCAAACACTGCATGTTCTCGTTCCTAAGTGGGAGCTGAAAGATAAGAAGACATGGACACAATGAGGGGAACATCACACACCAGCACCTCTCAGGGTAAATGGTGGGAGGAAGAGCATCAGGAGCAATAGCTAAACCATGGTCGCCTTAATACCTAGGTGATGGGTTGACTGCTGCAGCAAACCACCGTGACACATGTTTACCTATGGAACAAAGCTGCACCCTTGTCCGTGTTCCCCGGAGCTTAAAACGTTATTCTTTTTTAGGTGGGGTTTCAGCCTTGTTGCCTAAGTGGAGTGCAGTGCCGTGATCTCGGCTCACCTCAACGTCCACTTCCCAGGTTTCAAGCGATTCTCTTGCCTCAGCCTCCCGAGTAGCTGGGATCACAGGCATGCACCAGCACGCCTGGCCAATTTTTGTATTTTTAGTAGAGATTGGGCTTCGCCATGTTGTTCAGTCTGACATCGAACCACAGATCTCAGGTGATCCGCCCACTTCAGCCTTCCAAAGTGCTGGGATTGAAGGTGTGGGCACCACACAGGCCAACATAATATTTTCAAAAAGTTTACATAGTACAAAGAAAAGACATATAATTGTTTTTATCGTCATTAACTAGAGAGTAGGACAAAGAGTAATGGAGACACAAAAATGATCTGTGATTGTCACAGCTAGGTGGAAATATGTCATTATTTGTTTCTTCAACCTTTCCAGACCTGCCATGGAGGCTCCGACCTGTAATCCCAGCACTTTGGGAGGCTGAGGCAGGTAGATCACCTGAGGTCAGGTGTTGAGTCCAGTCTGGCTAACATAGTGAAACCCTGTCTCTACTAAAACTACAAAAGTTAGCTGGCCATGACTGGGCACAGTGACTCATGCCTGGAATCCCGCACTTTGAGAGTCTGATGTGGACACATCGCCAGAGGTCAGGAGTTGGAGACCAGCCTGGACAACGTGGTAAAACCCAGTCTCTACTAATAAACAATACTTAAGTTGGCCCAGTGTGTTGGTGTTTGCCTGTAATCTCAGCTGCTTCGGAGGGTAAGGCAGGAGTCTCACATGAACCGAGGAGGTAGATGTAGCAGTGAGCCAAGATCATACCATTGCACTCCAGCCTGGGAGACAGAGTGAGATTCAGAATGAAAGGAAAAATAATTTTTTTTTCAACTTTTCCAAAGTTGCTAGAATTTTCACCATAAGCAATATCAGGGGGTGGGGGAGAAATTATCCTGTAGTAACACAATATCCGCCTGTGAATTCAGGAGTCAATGAGAAACGTATTTCCTAATTTCACTTCTATAAGAATCTGCAGTGTTTGCATTCATTTCGTCATTGTCTGCCAATGCTTCCGTCATGGTGGTCTACATCTCCATTATAAACCATGCCTTGTGTTTTAGCTGCCCGTAGGTGCTTATATTTACCCAGACTCTTTTTAAACTTTGGTTGGAGGGGCCTGAGAAACAGAGGCTGGACTTTCCCTCTCTGTCAGACTGAGGATGATGGAATCAGAACCACCTGTGCTAAATCCATGCATCTTCCTTTTTCAGAGTAAACCCACCTGGCCCCCTGCTGTGCCTCGGAGTTCTCTGCAGAGGGAGCTTGTTCATTCCAGCTCTTTCTGCTTTCCTGGACCTCAGGTTGCTGCAGAACAGTGATAATCTTTTCTGGAGGTTGTTTTCCAAAGCTTTGTTCTGCAGACTGGCTCTTGATTTGTTCGTTCTTGATTGGCTCTCTTTAAGTCTGTTTTTGGAGTATAGGAATCCTTTTGATTTTTGCATATTGATTTAGTATCATGACACTTTGTTGAATTTGCTCATCAGTTTCAGGAGATTTTGGGCTGAGACGATGGGGTCTTCTAGATATACAATCATGTCATCTGCAAATAGAGACAATTTGGCTTCCTCCTTTCCTGTTTGAATACCCTTTATTTCTTTTTCTTGCCTGATTGCTCTGGCTAGAACTTCCAGTACTATATTGAATAGGAGTGGTGAGAGAGGGCATCCTTATCTAGTGCCAGATTCCAAAGGGAATGCTTCCAGTTTTTGCCCATTCAGTGTGATATTGGCTGTTGATCTGTCGTAAATAGCTTTTATTATTTTGAGATACCTTCCGTCAATACC
>NW_016108002.1:672780-676895 GCF_001604975.1 Cebus imitator
CTATATTTACAGCACAGAGTGTGATGAATTCTTACAGATATCCCCTGGAAAATGAACTACAACAGGAGGAAATGCAGAGGTTTGATGACAAATACAAAGTTGCAGTTATGCAGGCTGAATGAGTGCTAGTTTGTAACAATTCAGTGTGAATCAGGGTAGCCTTGGTCAACAAGATGGTGCCCTACATCTGACACACGAGAGCTCAGGTTTAAGTGATTCTTCTGCCTCAGTCTCCTGAGTAGCTAGGACTACAGATGCCCGCCATCATGCCTGGCCAATACTTGTATTTTTAGCAGAGACAGTGTTTCACCATGTTCATCAGGCTGCTTTTGAACTCCTCACCGCAGGTGATCCACCTGCCTCAGCCTCCCAAAGTGCTGGGATGACAGGCGTGAGCCACCATGCCCATCCCATTTCCCCTTTTCTTGCAGCCCCATCAGAAGTCCCTGGATAAGTCACCATTCTACTCTCTGCTCCTGGGGGTTAGACGTTTTTACATTCCACATAGAAGTGAGATTATTGGGTATTTGTCTGTCTGTGCCTGGCTTTTCTTTCTTTCTTTTTTCTTTTTTGAGATGGAATCTTGCTCTGTACGTCAGGCTGGAGTGCAGTGGTGTGATCTTTGCTCACTGCAACCTCTAGCTCTCAGGTTCAAGCCATTCTCCTGCCTCATCCTCCTGAGTAGCTAGGATTACAGGCACTTGCCACCACGCCCAGCTAATTTTTGTACTTTTAGTGGAGATGGGGGTTTCACCATGTTGACCAGGGTGGTCTTGGTCTCTTGACCTCCTGATCCATCTGCCTTGGCCTCCTAAAGTGCTGGGATTACAGCTGTGCCTGCCTGGGTCCTTTTTCAAAAATTTAAATTTAACTTTTTTTTTGAAAGAGTCTAAGACTTTCACTTAACATCACACCCTCTGAGTTCTTATGTGTTGTTGGAAAGCACAGAATTTCAATCCTTTTCAAGGCTGAACACTATTTTATGTTTCACGTATTGTGTGCCTTGTGTCATAGTAATCGTTTTGCCCCAAGACACATACCCTGTCCTCGATGCCCCATGCCCTCTTGCTGTGCCTAAGTCCCATGGGAAGGTCATTAGGTTCTTGTCCACTTCCATATGTGCATGGTGTCCATTTTAGTCTGTAGCAAATACAGCTAGTGTGTTTCTACATTTTATTTTTCTCTCTCCTTCTTTCCTTCCTTCCTTCCTTCCTTCCTTCCTTCCTTCCTTCCTTCCATTTCTTCCTTCCTTTCTCATTCTTTCTTTCTTTCTTTCACCTTGTCTTCCCTTTTTCCTTCCTTTCTTCCTTCTTTCCTCCTTCTTTCCTTCCATTCTCTTTTGTTCTTTTTCCCTTTTTTTGTTAGTAGATGGTTATTTATTTAAAGAGAGAGATAGAAGCAGGAGAAGAAGAAATAAAACAGTTAACTCTCACACTGAGTGAAATTGCCAAAAATGGCTGCATTTAATTGTGCATCAGTAGACTTCCTGCTTTTTGGGATGCTAATGCAGGAGCATATATTAAGGATATGAGTACCAGTCTGCAGTGAGCTTGCTAGCTCGCTTCACTGCATGTTATTTTTGGAGACAAAGTGAGACATGGTTTTAAACAAAGTGTCTATGATACTCTGTCCCTGGGAGTATTTTTCCTAAATTATCTCCATGTGGAATTCGTTCATAAGTATTTAATAGAATGGGAAACAGAAAATAAGCTGTGACATACGATCTCAGCTCACAGCAACCTCTGCCTCCTGGATTCAAGGAATTCTCCAGGCTTAGTCTGTGAAATGTGCCCATAGGTTCTTAAATTCACTCTAACTCTTTTAAAACTTTGGAAGGGGGTGACTGAGAGACAGAGGCTGGTGCTGGGTTCATGTCAGACCGAGGATGATGGAATTAGAACCACCTGTGCTAAATCCATGCGTCTTCATTACTCAGAGGAGACCCGCCTGCACCCTTGCTGTGCCTGTGAGTTCTTGGGAGCTTATTCATTCCGGCTCTTTCTGCTTTGCTGGACCTCAGGTTTCTGCAGACCAGTGATAATCTCTTCTGGATGGTCTTTTCCAAACATTTGATCTGCTCTGTTTTATTCATGGTGAGTCATTTCTGTGTCTGTAGATGGGGGAGGATCAAGCAAAGCTTCCCTGGTCTGACACTCAGGACCTGCAGGGATTTTGAGATGGAGTCTCACTCTTGTCACCCAGACTGGAGTACAGTAGCCTGATCTTGGCTCACTGCCACCTGCCCCTGTGCCTGCAAACCTATGCCATGATCATTGACCCATTTTAAGTAAAATAAAAGTTGTTAAAAACACAGGTAAAACGTCTTTGTTCCTGAGCTGGAGGTGCCTGAAATGCTGGCTTCTTTTCTGGTAAGCCTCAGGCTGTGAGAACAAAACTACAAAACCAGGTCCCATTTTAGAATTCACTCGTGAAAACACAAGGGAAAAAAGTTCAAAAGGGGATGAATTTTTTATTTTTATTTTTTAATTTGATGGTTATTACTTTTGGAGACAGCGTTTTGCTCTTGTTGCCCAGTCTGGAGTGCAATGGCATGATCTGGGCTCACTGTAACTTCCGCCTCCTGGGTTCAAAGGATCTTCTGGCCTCAGCCTCCCAGTTTGCTGGGTTTGCAAGTGTGAACCATCGTGCCTGGCCCTAGGATGCATTTTCTATACAGCTGCATGAGAGCAAATGTAGTACAGACAGAATATCCTTTGCCAAAAGTATGGGAAGAGAGGAATTCCAACTAATTCCAAAAAAATCAGCCAAGCCCAGCACACAGCACAGCTCCAGGTTACACAGAGCAAAGCTTCCCACCTTGATTTTCCTTCATTAGTTTTTTTTAGACAGAGTTTTGCTCTTGTTGCCCAGGCTGGAGTGCAGTGGCCCAATCTCAGCTCACTGCAACCTGCGCCTCTCTGGCTCAAGGGTTTCTCCTGCCTTAGCTTTCCGAGTAGCTGGAATTACAAGCACCCACTGCAACACCTGGTTAATTTGTGTATTTTTCAGTAGAGATGGATTCTAACCCTGTTGGTCAAGCTTGTCTGGAACTTCTGACAGAATGTGATCCTCTGGCCTCGGGCTCCCAAAATGCTGGGATTACAGGCATGAGCCACCATGCCCAGCAAGGCATTTTAACTCTATAGCTTGGGAGACTCCCTTCCTCTTGTTTTTATAACGTGTTCACCTCAGGGTCACTTTCTGAAGGATTATGCCATTTCCTGTACCACCCTTTCTGATTTTGGCAAAATACATTTAATGGCACATGTACCATTTTAACTGTTTATCTTCTTGGAAGCACTTTCCCAGGGCTTGGTTCGGTGGCTCATCACTATAATCTAGCACTTTGGGAGGCCAAGGTCGGTGGATCATAAGGTCAGGAATTCCAGACCAGCCTGACCAACATGGTGAAACCCCATCTCTACTGAAAAAATAAATAAATTAGTCTGCTGTGGGGGCCAGTGCCTGTAGTCTCAGCTACTTGCGAGGCTAAGGCAGGAGAATCACTTGAACCTGGAGGCGGAGGTTGCAGTGAGTCGAGATGGTGCTACTGCATTCCACCCTGGGCAACATAGCGAGAATCCATCTCAAAAGAAAATAATAAATAGAAAAGAAAACGGTTTCTGAAGAGGTCCCAAGTCTAAAGTGGGTGCCTAACCCTCAGGGGAAAGAAGCTCTGGCTTTTACAAAAAGTTATTATTAAAGTTCTAGGGTACATGTGCAGAACGTGCAGGTTTATTACGTAGGTGTACCTGTGTCTTGCTGGTTTGGTGCATTGATTACCCCGTCATCTACATTAGAGATTTCTGCTAATGCTATACCACAACTAGCCCTCCACCCACTGCTATCTCTCCCCTAGCCCCTAACCCCCTGCTATTCCTCCTGTAGCCCCAACCCCCTGCTGTCCATCCCCTAGACCCCATCCCAATGCTATCCTTCCCCTAGCCCTCCAACCCTGCTATCCCTACACAAGCCCCTAAACCCTGCTACTCCTCCCCTATCCCCCAAACCCTCCTGTCACTCCCATAGCCCCCAACCCACTGCCATTTCTCCCCTACCCGACAAGCCCCTGCTATCCCCACCAGCCCTCCATCCTCTGGTATCCCTATGTAAGC
>NW_016108002.1:677450-678528 GCF_001604975.1 Cebus imitator
GTCCCTGCCTTAGTCCACCCCACCCACCCGACAGGCCCCAGGATATGATGTTCCCCTCCCTGTGTCCATGTGTTCTTAGTGTTCAACACTCAGTTGTGAGTGAGAACACACAGTGTTTGTTGTTCTGTTCTTGTGTCAGTTTGAACCCCATCCAAAAGTGGGCGAAGGACAGGAATAGACACTTCTAAAAAGAAGACAATCATAGGGGGAAAAAAGGCTCCTGCTTGTAGACACAGGAAAAGCTTCACTCTTGGTCCTGATTAGAAATAACAGCAACCTGTGTACCCTCTGAGGCAGTCTTTGCAGGGATATTACTGAGCCTGATAATGATGTCAGTATGCTCCCACGCCTGTGGTAACTTCAGCCTACCAGGCACAAGCTCGCCATGCTCATCAAAAACATTCTCCCATGGCAAACAGGGAAATTAATTTTTCGGAATTCCCCTCTGATTGCAAAAATGAAAGGCCCTTTGAGAAAGACAGCAGGCATTCTGGGGAGAAAAGACGGTCTTTGGTGGATGTGGATGTGGATGATGGATACTGGATTGGAGGTTTCCAGTAAATGGAGACAGCATTTTTGGAAAAGGCTCATAAGAGGGACATTTTCTGTACAGAGGAAAGGGACTCACAGGTTTCAGAGTTTGCAAGCATAAAAGTTAAAGGAGGTAGAGAAAAAACTAGGTGGGAGGCCAGGCACCATGGCTCATGCCTGTAATCCCAGCACTTTGGGAGGCTGAGGATGGAGGATCATCTGAGGCCAGCAATTCAAGATCAGCCTGGCCATCATAGTGAAACCATACCTCTACTAAAAATACAAACTTGCCCATGCATGGCGCCATGTGCCTACAATCCCAGCTACTCAGCGAGTTTTTTTTTTTTTCATGTAATTGTATTTAATTATTTAATTTTGGAGACAGGTTCTCAACCTCACCCAGGTGGAAGTGCTTTGGTGTGATCTGAAGATTCATTGCAGCCTCCGACTCCTGGGATGAAGCAATTTTCTTGCCACAGCCTCCTGAGTAGCTGGTACTACAGGTGTGTAGTTCCATAGGTACTAGGATTAGAGACTAGGTCTAATT
>NW_016108002.1:678880-681459 GCF_001604975.1 Cebus imitator
TCTTGCTATATTGCTTAGCTTCTCTTGAACTCCTGCCTTCAGGGGATCTTCTGTCTTGGCCCCCAAAAGTGCTGGAATTTCAGGCACCAGCCACTGCATCTGGCTAGAACTTCATATTATTTTGTAATATCAGCGGGATCTGCTTCTGAAAGCAAACCCCACTTTGAGAAGGAAACCCCACTGGAGAGGTGTTACACATTCTTGGAGAGATGTTACACATTCTTCGAGAGTCAGTTTTGAAAGGTCCATTTATCTCTTCCATTCAACTTCCTGATATGTTGAAGTGCAGAAAATTCTGTCTGTATAATTTACACTTACTACTGCCTTCCACGTGAAGGTATCAGGCTACATGATGACTTCTTTACGTGGTGCATCTGAAAGAAAACTTGGAAATGTGGCCGTGCGAGGTGATTGACGCCTGTAATCCCAGTAGGTTGGGAGGCCAAAGCAGATGGATTGCTTGAGATCAGGAGTTCGAGGCCAGCCTGGCCCCCATGGAGAAACCCTGACTCTACTAAAAATACAAATATTAGAGGCCAGGTGTTTTGGCTCACTCTTGTAATCCCAGCCCTTGGGGAGGCTGAGGTGGGTGGATCACCTGAGGTCAGAAGATTGAGACCAGGCTGACCAACATGGTGAAAACATGTCTCTATTAAAAATACAAAAAATTGCCGGCCATAGTGGTGGGTGCTCATAATTCAAGCTACTTCACAGGCTGAGGGAGGAGAATCCCTTGAATCCGGGAGGCAGAGGTTGCAGTGAGATGAGATCGTATATCACAGCTTATTTTTTTGTTTCCCATTCTATTAAATTCTTATGATCAAATTCCACATGGTGATAATTTAGGAAAAATACTCCCAGGGTCAGAGTATCATAGACACTTAAAAAAAACAAACAAAACCGTGTCTCACTTTGTCTCCAAAACAACATGCAGTAGTGGGAGCCAGCAAGCTCACTGCAGACTGGCTCTCATATCCCTAAGCTATCCTCCAGCCTCAGCATCCCAAAAAGCAGGAAGTACACTGATGCACAATTAAATGCAGCCATTTTTGGCTATTTCATAGAGACTCTCTTTCTCCATGTTGCCCAGCCTTTGTCTCAAGTGCCTCAGGTGAAGCGCAAGGCCTATCTCAGCCTTGCAAAATGCTGGGATTAAAGGCCTGAGTTATCACACCTGGACAGACACTATATCTTGAATTGCCGCTGTGAAGACACAGAAGACTAGGGAGTTTCATCTTTTATTTAATCTTCAGAATTCTACTTTACATGTGAATGAAAACGCAACCTCCTAACATGAATAACCCACCCGAAAGCCAAAGTTGGTAACTTTTCTCTTCAAAACTCATTTGCACAATTTTACCCTAAAAAACAAATGGCAAAATTTTCTCATGAAGATATTTAAGACTGCAGATTAATTTGTTACTTCTAAGCACTATGGAGTATAAAAGTTCTGTTTCAATGGAAAACTAAAGAACACTTAGGTAAGCATTCTTATATATTTTAGTAGTTTTTTTTTTATAACTTTATATATTAAGCCATTAATTAGATCTTTAATCTTTATATATTCCATTACTTTAGGTTGTATAATCAAGTAAATTAGTTGGTTTACTTACTTGGATCCAAATCTTTTTATCTGATAGCATCATTGGATTTCTCCACCACTCATTTTTTTTTTTGATTACTAGATAATTTTTTAAACCTTTAAGCAATCTCCACTCTGAATCTTTATGCAGATGTATTATACACTTAACTGTCCCAAAGGGATGACTTTTAAAGCATTCCTATCCATATTAAATTAAGTGTGATAGGCTGAGCATAGTGCATATCTGATATGCTGTGCATGGTGGCTTATGCCTGTATTAATAGCACTTTGGGAGGCAGAAGAGGGTGGATCCTGATTTGAAGACCAGCTTGGCCAAGAGGTTGAAGTGCTATCTGTACAAAAATTACAAAATATTAGCCAGCTGTGCAGGTAGACACCTGAAATCCCACTTACTAAAGATGCTGAGGAAGAAAAATAGCTTGAACCCAATAGGTGGAGGTTGCAATGAACTAAATTCAAGCCACTGCACCTTAGCTTAGATGACAAGGCTAGTCTCCATCGCAAAATAAATACATACAGAAATAAATAAGATAAAAATAATTTGTGAGAACATATTGCTGAACACCTACTTACAACCATTGTCAGACATTTCAAGAAAGAATTAATATTAGTTCATGGAAGAAATTTATTTTCCACTATTTAGGGAAAATTAATGTCATTAAGCATCGTAGTTAGGCAATTTAGCTGGTTCACTTTGATTAAGGTGGAAAATATTTTCTCATAACCATTGCCCCCTTTAGTCAAAGGATGCTACAAGAAGAATGTTCTGGGTACCATCAAGTTTAGCAACAAACACATCTAATGATTTCCTTTATCCTTTAATATACCTTAATCAACAAATCTTTTAGTTTGAGTTTAGTTCAGCAGTCTTTCTGAAGCTTTCTGAAAATTAACCTTTTTGATCTCTCCAGTGTATTGGGATTACAGCAGTGAGCCACCTCGCCTGATCAACATTGCTACTTTTTTTTTTTTTTTT
>NW_016108002.1:681469-687709 GCF_001604975.1 Cebus imitator
TTTTTGAGACACACTCTCACTCTGTCACCCAGGCTGGAGTGCAGTAGTACAATCTAGCTCAATGCAATGGCTGCCTCCTGGTTTCAAGCAGTTCTCCTGACTCAGCCTCCAGAATAGCTGCGACTACAGCCATGTGCCACCACACCTGGCTAATTTTCTGTATTTTTATTAGGGACTGGCTTTCACTCTGTAAGCGAGAATGGTTTCAATCTGCTGACTTGCTTAGGTCCACCTGCACAGGCCTCCCAAAGTGGTGGGAATACAGGCATAAACTAAAGAAACACAGCCCAGGTAGGAAACGTGTACAGGTTCCAATGGAGATGTAAGAGATGCCTATTTGTGTATCAACTTAGGTGCAAACAAATGAAGAAAATTGTCAACACCACAGTTGACTCTCCTTCATAATTTCCTTTTAAGCATGTGCAGCAATCGCTTCTCGGCCTTTTGGCTAAGATCAAGTGAAGCATGTGTAGCAATGAAATCAGGCATTTGATATTACATGTAAAATTTTATTCTGAAAAATTTTTAAACAGACATTACATCAAAACAGAATAGTTTTCAATTCAATTAGCACTAACAGTTGTAAAATTACTTTCAAAAATAAGTTTTTATCTTAATACCTCAAAAATATTCATGGAGGAAGTGAGTATCTCCCTATCCCACCAAACACAACCTATTTCTTATAGTGGTACTCAGGTCATAATGCAGAGACCACATACTGATTTTCCATTCAACAGCAAGGTTTGGTATGCAATAATGATGATTTTTAGTATCACCTTCAGTCTCCTTTTTCACATTGCCTTCCCCCATTGTCTTCCCCCATCATCTCCTGTAAATGTCCGGTATCTTGAGCTACCATGTGCTTCACGAGAAGCACAGTTCACTCTCTCCATAGAGGGTGGGCACACCGGTCCTTTTCTGCCACAATGCTCACCATCACTGGAAGAGAGATCACCATGGCTCCTTGAGTATCTCTCCCGACTTCTGCAATATCTATCTCGTGTATTGTTATCATCAGGGCAACTGCTTCCACCATAAGTCTTCCAAGGCCTTTGTGCAGATGCTGAACCATGAGAGGTCCCTGCAGGGTTAATAAAATCATAGAACTTATGTTGAAATACATTTAAACATTTTTACTGCCATCACTGAAGCATGAATGAGGTAAGCAGTATTTGGAAATATTTGCATTCATCTGTCTTCATTGACAGGATAGTACTTATTTCTGCATTGATCAAAAGGCTTTATTTAAAAGAGGCATAAGAGTAGTATTTTCAAGCTTAAGGAATTTTATTCTGAATTAAACGCCAATCACATTTTCTGATAATTAACGGAGGTTTTAAGCTTCGTACAATTCCCTAAGCTTTCTACTGTTCAAAACTCTCAGTATTTAAACATGTTACATTTTTCCTTTATACTTTCCCTTTTAAAAAATCTGGTCTTTTCAATATAATTCTGTAGTTTAAAAATCAAACTTGGAGTCTTTACTATAAGTCCGATATGAAGCTCTGTCAGACCTTCTGCTATGATGTTCAGAATGATCTCTACCACCATGCCTTCTGTAGCCATCATGATCACTAAATTCAAACAAAACAACAAACAAAAAAAAAGAGGTTTGACAGTGTCAGAATGAACAATTTAAGAAATCTATTGGACAAAACTGAAAAATGTTATAATACCTATATCCTCTAGTGGAATGTTTATCCTCTCTAGAATGAGCATGATCCCGGTATGCATAGTGTCTACACATCGAAGCATATTCCATGGTGTCTTGGAAACTTGGATTATTTCTGATTGCATAAGTTGAAGAAACAAATTTTAAGTTATCAACTTCTAGTATCAAAAACATAACTATTTACAGCTTAAATAAAATAAAGGCCAGACATATGTAAAGCCCTAGGCTCTTCTCCAAATACAATATGAAAATACCCAAAAGACAAGTGGAAGTGATACTGATAATTAAGTTATTCAGAAAATGCATTTCAAACCCAAGTGAGATACCATACTTCAGCCATACTAAAATGCCTATACATTTTAAAATGCTAGAAATATCAAGACCGTGAGAGGATGCAGATAAACTGGAACCCTGATGCAATGTATGTTGGACTGGAAAATGATGCAGCTACCATGAAGAAATGGGGTGGGGCCTCAAGAAAAAAACAAACTTAACATTAGGATCAAGAATGTTCACTCATACATACCCAGAATTGAATAACTGTACTCAAACAAACCTGTGCATAAAAGCAGTGTGGAGGAAACACCCAAACAAAAGAATGGGTTAACAGCTTGTGTAAAAAGCGAAGTGCTATGATGTGAATGAAACTTCAGGACATCAGGCAGAAAGAAAACAGATATAAAAGTCGAGCAGTGTTTGATTAAGCCCATTAACATGAAGTATGCAGAACAGGTCAGCGCACAAGCAAAATAGACTGGTGGTTATTAGCAGCTGAGGGAAAAGACAAAATGAAAGGGACTGCTTAACTGGTAAGGGACTTGTAGTCTGGAGCGATGAAAAGGTTTTGGAACTAGACAGACATAGTTGCAAAACATAGCATGTAATAAATGCCACTGAATTGTTTACCTTAAAATGTTCCATTTTCCTTTGTGAGTATCATCATTAAAACAACAATAATATAGTTTTGCATTTTTCCGTTACCTATTCTTACTTGCATAAACATCATGTTTTCGTGACATATGTTCACACTTCCAGATAGACTGAAGTTCCACATGAAGGCCCTCTGTAATTCTCTCTTCCACATGATGTGGGACCTGTAAATTTAACATGATGAAACGGTATGTAAACAGTAGAAAACCTGAAACAGTATTATTTGTTCTCTAAGATAACTGTTACAAGATATTTCTTCAGTGATTCAATCCTTCTTTCCCTAAGACACCAGTAATTCATGACACCTTAAATACTTCTTATGGCTCTGAATTATCTCTTGATTCCTACAAGGCCAGTTCTTACAAACTTAAGCCAGACACTAACACTTAGGTAAAAGTTCACTTTTAATGGCTAATAAGTATTAGTTATTATTTTCCTTCTCATATGAATTGCCTACGACTATTAACGACACAGGCAAAACACGTAAAGCCTCAAAGACTTCACTGATTGTAAAGTTTACATGTTGGTGCTTTCTCAGCTCAAGAATGTAAATTTACCCATGTTGTTCAGTGCATCTCACTCACACAAATACTGCAGCCCTCAAATGGCTGCATGCTATATTTTCACCTAAATGTTCTCCTTGGTCTCTAATCACCTAAATTGTTCTCCTTGGTCTCTAAGTGGTTGGCCCTATCTTAAATGTTGAAAAATTAAAATGTACTAGTGCAGGTTTTGTAATGATGGCCAAGAATTCTTCTCCTGGCAATAAACAGTACTATTAAAGTGCTAATTACACCATTATGCCTCTTTCAAAATAGAAAACAATCTCTTTTAATATACTCTTCATGTGTAGCTCCTTAGAGGTCAGTCTTCTACCTATGATGTGTTCATTGGCTAAACTTTTGATGAAAATGTGCTGACTTGTGCATTTTGAAGTCAGTAGATACCTAACCTCACTGATACTCTACTAGAAAATGTAAAATAGAAAATGCAATGTTTCCATTTTCTCCATATTATCATGGAGGGCTAAATAAGAATTTTAATATGTTCTACTTAAAATTCTTTGCTGAGAGCTGTTACTTTATTGTCTGGCTTTCTTCTGTTCACTCTGAAACCTTACACTTCTCCTTCTCAGAATTATTACTTCTATTCAACCCTACTGCTTGCTTCATCCTGCTTCATTCTGAATTCTCCCCTCAAATACATTCAGCTCCTACACTAAGTATCTTCTGTTAATGTTTAAACATCCCTGTAGCATCTCAAGGATTAATTTTCAGCCCTTCCTATGTTTCAAACTCTGCACTTCTCTGATAGCCACATAACTGAAAATGTTGGACATGCTCTTGGACAACATCCATCTTTGAGGATGCTCTTACTATCCTAAAAACCGGTCAGAATGCCTCTCACATAAGCATTGCCAGGGTCCCAGGATCTGGATGGCCAGGTGCAATGGCTCACACCATGAGACAGTGTGGAAGACTGAGGCAAGCAGACTGCTTGAGCTCAGGGATTTAATGTCAACAGTGACAATGTAGTGAGGTCCTGTCTCTACCGAAATATTTTTTTTTTTAATTAGATGTGATGGTGCAAGACACTAGCTGCAACAACAACAGGCAGCTTTAAAAGAGTAACTGCTTCAGCCCCAGAATTTGAGGCAGTTATGAGCCATCATCTCACCAGTGCACACTGGCCTGGTGAAGGCAGTACTTCAACGCAACCATGAAACTGAACATACAATTTCTAGATGAGAACACCAGGGGTCCAATACAAAGGGACCTACAAAATGGAAGAATTGATTTGATTAAGAAGATGACCATAAAAAATACTACCAGGAACTTCAAGAAAATTTAAAAGCTATTCTCTAGCAAACACAGCATTAAAAGGAGTGTTTCCCTCCCTGTAATCCCTTCTTTTATTTGAAATTTGAAGCTCAAGTGTTTCTTCACCATAAATCTGGAACTTATCTAGTGAGATGGAAAGTATTATAAAAGTTTTAAAACAGTAAATATGCCAATGTATGTGTCACATCTATTTTGTTTCTCAAACTTTAAGTTAAACCTTTAGTTCAAATGGCTCATTTTTAGTCATACAGAAATGGCAGAATTCCATCGGGTAGCATTTACCTTGACCTCCCATCCCACTGTTGCTTCTAGCCAGTGTAAAAGGAGCAGATTTATTTGGATAAGGACCTCCACTTCTGAAAGGTGGACATCTTTTAACTGGATAAGTTCCCCTGAAAGAACTCATGTTGAGATCATGAGTGTATTCACCATTACCTGCATTTCAAACAAAATCTTTTGTTAAGTAACATCACCATTTCTTAAATGGCTAAGCGGTAGATATTTCTAAATCTTTCCTATATGTATAGTGCTGTGAGAAAGAAATGTTGGAGAAGTGGAGAATGAACTGAGAGTAGAAGCCGATTGGCTATACATCAAAATATAATCAAACTAAAGAAAAAGAAGTTAGGAGATAAATGATATATTACTGTTCATATCGTTCTGGTATTATGAAAGCTTTTTCAAATCATATAATTAGCATAAACCAAATTACACTCGAAGAAACTCAGTTATTTATAAAATGATAAAATGACACCTCAGAAAAATACATTATCTGCAAATTTCTTAACATAATACAGAATTCTTAAAGTTCCTTTAGAAAATATTACATTTCCTCTTAGCCTATGGTCAATTTTAAAAATCTTTAAGAATCATGTATCAAATAATAAATTTTTTACATATCTACAAAAAAATCTCAGACCTTGGTGGTGTCACATATATAAACATACACATTCTCCTACATGGCAGAGTATTATTAAACTTCACCCTCAAGATTAATTACAATCGAAAAAGACAAGAAGCTCTGCCTCTTAAAATGAAGCAAACACTGCAATTTCAAATTTAGAAAATATATCTCCCATACATTACACAGCTAGCTATTAAAATTACAAATTAATGTTTTTTTAAGTATTTTTGATGGTTGGTTAATAGATAATAGAAGTTAACCAATAGGTATTTTCTTAATACATAGGTTCTTTTTTATTTTAAGTACAAACTAACCCCTCTGCCCTACTGAGTAAATCAATCATAAATGCCATTTTCAGAAGCTCTTCCTCCAGCAAGGAAAGATAAATATGTATTTATGAAGCCAGGGTTTCTGACATTTCTGAGTCACGGAATCTTTTGAGAAACTGAAGTTCTATGCTCCATGAATGGAAAATACCTTATGGCAGTCCTATTTACAAATTCTCCATATTAAAAGTGAAATGGTTTTGATTTGTATACATGTCTACACACACACACACACACACACACACACACACAGAAACAAACAAATATTGTGAAAATCAGTCCTCAAATCCTCAGTTACTAATGTCTCACTGGAAGTGTTTCAAGGTTTTGTGTTATTTTGATAATACAACTTATATGAAATTCTGGGCCCCAAAGTAAGAAACTCTAAAGTATAATTAATGGAAACATGTTCAGCAGAAAATCTGTGGAGAACAGGTAATCAAGATTCATAAACTCAATTTATTTGAAATTTGTCTTATTTCAGTTGAAAGTAATTAAGATTTTAAAATGAGTTTCAGACATGAATCATTCTCATTATACACTTTTAGTACTTATAAATCATGTCAC
>NW_016108002.1:688243-691161 GCF_001604975.1 Cebus imitator
TAAGGTTAGTTATTCAAAGTGGTTAGTCACATTATTCATTATGAATTTTTTCTTGATCCTGCTGCTGTTAATCACATAAAATGTCCAAATAAGATTTACACTTCTGTATCTACTGTAGTCCTGTTTCAATAAATGTGATCCCTCTTTGGTGTCATTCATGTTTTCTGCCTTACTCATTTCTTATCTTGCCTAGAGGCATCCCTAAAAAACGACACTTAATATAGTACTTCATGTTATTTCTCAGAAATGGTTTACAGTCCTAATTAAATTCACAATAACTTTTTTCAGTTTAATCTTTTCTGTAGGCCAAAGTAATTGTTTGAAAACAGTACTGCTAACAGCTCTATTTAAACATTACATGGTTTTGTTATTTGGGAAAGGATCTTAAATCCCGTCCAAGACCTGTTGCAGCCATATAAGCAGTTCTTCCTAACTTGAGACGTCTTGTGTTATTTCTTGGCCCAGAACTGTTTCCCCAGTTTTGCACATGGTTGCTTCCTTGCTAGTGTTCCACAGTCAGCCACAATTTTTTAAACTGTAAGCTCCCCCTGAAAACTCTAAATACCTTCTTTATTTCCCTTTTTAACACTTATGTGCATATAACATTTATGTTCATTTTTACATAATAAAATATGTGAGACAAGGCAATTTGCAAAAGACATCTATACAAATTAACCCTTCTTGAGCACAAAAACGGGGGAAAATGGCCAAACATTTTGATACATAAGTCAAAAGTGTCTCCATACCTAGCATGAAACCATGAACCAAATCAACTATCATCTTGTACCACAACTTAAAATATGAAAGGATTAGGGTGAATAAAAAAGCACTGTCTGCTATGTACCAGGAAGTGAGCTACACAGAAGAGAAAGAAAATCAACTGGAAAAATTTAAAGATGCAATAAAGACAATTTAATGATCTAGTGATTAATATATGGTACGGTGAGCACAAAAATCCTATAATAGACATTGAGAAAAAAGACAGAAAATCTAAGTTGCTCTTAAAGGATAAATTGCCATTTGTCCAACATTTACATGGAAGAATAATACTCAAGTGGTCCAGAAAAACATATTGGGGATGGCATCAAGTACAGCAGGAACTAAAAACAGATTGGGATAATGTTATAAAATAAAAAAGCTCCAGGGCATCCCCAATAGAATGATCTTGACAGCAACATAAAGGAATTCAGTAGGAAAGAGAACTGCATAAAAGTTTAAAGCTGTACCAAATACAGAGTCTCTAGAATTTCAGACTCCACAGGACAAGATGCCATTGTTTGAATCAAAGCAAGTTCTAGAATATACTGGGAAAATTAACAATGAGGTATGCAGTGTACCTAGTAAATAGCTATGCATGTCACCCTGGCTACAGGAGAAAAAAAAAAAAAACATTCTTAGGAGAGGGGTGCAAGAATGGGGTAAAAATGTCAGTTGCTTGTTCTATTATCCAACTTCAGTGTTCTCCTATTATTTTCTATTTTCAAGTACTTAACACTTCCTTAAATGTAACAGTCTTGTTTAAACGAACTTTCTCAAGAATGTGTTTACAGAAAATGGGAGAGGATTGTTCCTTCTTTTGAGTCTGTCTAGATATCTATCTACAGAAGATTTATTGTTTGTAAGTCTGCCTAGATGTCTATCCACAGTTTCTCTGTGCTATAGATGTTTTACTATAAATTGGGTGTAATTCCATTAATAGCCATTTAATAAAAATGACTTCTTTTTCTCATTTTCATCACAGGTCCTTCTAAGTTTTAAAGCTGTTCAAAAGCTTTGAAAACCTATTTACACTCATATTGAAATAAAAACATAGAAACTGCATTACCATAAGGTAATTTACATAATGTTCATTCCAATATCCTTCCAACTACACTTGCATTTATATGTCCAACGAAAAGCAGAGCTAAACCATTTTCATTATGCTATTTTCAAAGTATACTAGTACTAAAAAGACTTAGATATGCTGTTAATAGAAGAATAGAGTTAGAATAGCACTAATAAGGAAATCTTACCTTTCCATTCCAATCTCTGGCAGCATGCTGAGCATATGCAAGGCTCTCAAAAGTACTGAACGCAAAACCTCTGCACTTCCTGCTTCGATCTTTCAACAACAGAACTAAAATATGTGAAAACCTTTTCATTTATATAATGGACGTAGGATAGTACTAGCTATCTGAATGTGACATCAAGAAACAAACAAATTGCACTTCACATCCTTACTATGATTCTTAACACTACGTCACCCCTATAGACAGCCTATTTTATGCCCTATCATTCCCTACCACCAAACAAATTTACTTTTGCTTGTATTGTAATAACCTAGCTTGTGCAAGCCTAACTGACTCCATCTAAGCCGTGAACCTGACATGCTCCATTTAGCTTCTCCTTCCCTACCTCAGCCCCCTCAAGGTGCATTCCTGGGTCACACTGCATTCAAAGCTTTGAATCCTTAAGAGTAGTTCACACTGTTCCCAGTACCTGTAACCATTGTAACCACCTCCTGCTTGGCAAGTCTACCTGCTACTGTCAATACCCTCCTTGGTGATTGAGTGTATGGAAAGTTCCCCCTGCTACCTCCCTAGATGCTTGTATGCAAATACCTTTAGCAACCAACCATCCTGGGAACCTCCTGCCCCCTGCTTACAGGTGCCTCATCTAACTTGCTTGTTCTGCTTCTGTAAAATTCTGCTTCAGCTAGGCTCCCCCTCCCCTACCTAAATCAAGCTATAAAGGGAAATCAAGCTCCTTCATCGGTACTGAAAGGTTGGGAGGGTGAGCTGACTCTCAGTCTCTGGCAAATAAAGGACTCCTAATTTGGAACTCAGAGAGTAGCGCTCCCCTCCAGCTCACTAGGTTACAAAACTATCCCATTGGCAGTACTATGCAGGTGAACTTTAACACAGACTCATCACCTGCTG
>NW_016108003.1:0-10019 GCF_001604975.1 Cebus imitator
CCTGTAGCATTTCTCAAAGTCTGGATTTCCCTGGTGCAGGTGAGCCCATTCTCTGTCTTTTGTATTTGTGGCCTATTTGCAGCCGGATTTATGCTCACCCCATTAGATTAGAGTTTGATCATGTTGGCAAGATTCAGTGGGTGATGTGATTGATCTGTTATTGGTGATGAATACTATCCTATTGTCGCTCTTATGTTGTTAATTTTTTAAATTAGTTTTTTAGAAATAGGGGTCTCATTTTGTCACCCAGGCTGGAGTGCAGTGGCTCCACCATAGCTCCCTGAAGCCTCAAATTCCTGGGCTCAAGTGATCTGCACACCTCAGCCTCCTGAGTAGATGAGACCACACACCACCACACCCAACTTGTTTTCTTCTTTGAGATGAAGTCTCGCTCTGTGGCCCAGACTGGAGTGAAGTGGCTTTGAGACCCAAATGCTAAAATACCTGTGAGCAGCAGGGCATACCTCCTCAGTAACAGAGCTGAGCCACAACCCTCCACAGACACCATACCAAACACCAGATCAGGCCAGCAGTGAGGGACAAAGACCTTGGTCTGGAAGGGTCTTGCCACCTGAGCTCACAAGGGGATTTTTGTTATGCTTCTTTTTATTATTACTATTATGGTGGGGTTGGGGGTCCTTAGTGCACAAGAAACACTCTGGGAACCAAAAGTCAAGATCTAGGCTCCAATGCCTTCTCTGCCCTTGCTGTGTGACCTTAGGATGGTACCGCCACCTCTCAGAGCCTCAGCTTCCTTTCCCTTCTGTAAAATGGAGAGTGTAACAATACCCACCTGGCAAGGGAGTCCAGGGAAGTCAGTGAGCTCCTTCTTGTAAAGAGCTGATCTCTGCACGTGGCCCCGGGTCACGAATTTGTAATGGGGATTGAAATTACTGATAAGTGGCCAGGTGTGGTGGCTCACACTCATAATTCCAGTACTTTAGGAAGCCGAGGCAGGTGGAACACCTGAGGTCAGGAGTTTAAGACCAGCCTGGCCAACGTGGTGAAACCCCATCTCTATGAAAAATACAAAAATTAGCCGGGCATGGTGGTGTGTGCCTGTAATCCCAGGTACTCAGGAGGCTGAGGCAGGAGAATCGCTGGAACCCAGGAGTTGGAGGTTGCAATAGGGTGAGATTGTGCCACTGCCCTCCAGGCTGGGCAACAAGAGTGAAACTTTGTCTCAAAAAAGCAAGCAAGCAAGCAATTACTGGTAACCTTATAGATTCTCAGAGGACACAAGGGACTCAGAGGGGGGACCACACCCATCCTCACATAGAGGGGAGCAGTCTATCTACCCAAGACCACACAAGCACCGGCTGTCAGCAGCTGCATCTCCCCAGCCTCTCCATTATGGCGCCAGGCTTCTGACCTGCCCTGGAGGGGCCCTTGGGCCTCCCCCTACCACCTCCTGCCCCTTCCTCACTTTAGCTCTTCTTTGTGGCCCCTGGTTATGACCAAAGCCTGGGGACCTTACGAGTTTGAGGCAGCCTGAGCTGCTGTCTGTGCTTTCACCCAGAGCCAGAGCACCAGGCTCCATGTACATCAGCTGTGATTCTCCACTGCTTCAAAACCACCTAAGGTCTGGCTGGTTGTGCGTGTGGAAGAGGGGGTGCTTTTCTTCCTCCAGGATGACACAATAGATTGAAAAGTACATGGGAAGCTGAGTGCAGTGGCTCATGCCTGTAATCCCAGCAATTTGAGAGACTGAGGTGGGTGGATCACCTGAGGTAGGAGTTCAAAACTAGCCTGGCCAACCTGGTGAAACCCCATCTCCTAAATGTACAAAAATTCACTGGGGGTGGTGGCATTTGCCTGTAATCCCAGCTACTCGGGAGGCTGAGGTAGGAGAATCGCTTGAATCCAGGAAGCAGAGGTTGTAGTGAGCCGAGATCACACCACTGCACTGCAGCCTGGGTGACAGAGTGAGACTTTGTCTCAAAAAAAAAAAAAAAAAAAAAAGAAAAGTGCATGGGCTCTAGAGGCAGAGAGATGGAATTGAATCCCAGCTTTTACTTCTCAGCTCTGTGCCCTTGCACAAGTTCACTTCTCTGAGCCTCAGTTTTCTCATCTGTGAAATGGGAACATCTGGCTTGCCGGGAGTCTTAGGATAACTGGGGAGTGTCTGGCACGTAGTAGGTGCTCAACGTGTGTGCTTTCTCGTGGCCATCTAAGAGGCCTAAGGGCTGCCCTCCTGCCCTTCACCCACAATTCCAGCGACCGCCTCTTAAATGGCTACTCAGGTTGATAAGGAGGCACAGGTGAGGGAGCCAGGGTGGATCCACACCCACCCACGCCCCTTGTTAGGAAAACAAGCCTTTAATGCCTGGTCCTGCTGCTTTTGGCTGAGAGCATAAAATGGGACCCAGAGCCAACCTCTCCCTTCCTTAAGGCACGCCAAGGCAATAGTGTTTAAAAGGAAAGGAGGCAGCGGCATGGAGGCTTCAGAGACTGAGCCCTTCCTATGGCAAGGAGGGAGCTAGTGGGGCCCACGCTGAGGGCCATCTGGCAGGTGTTCCATTCTACCTTCCTCCTGGGGACCTGCAGCCTCATCATCAGTGATGTCTTCAGGTTCACTGTCCCCAAGCTGCTTAGGTGAGTCCAGACTTCAGGTGCTCTGCTAAGGCTGGTGGTCTATTAATGACATCCCTCCAGGGTCAGGGGGCTTCAGCTCTCCTGCCTCTGCCTATAGATGTGGTGCTCGGGACACTGGAGAGGAGGTGAGAATGATACTGAGGAAGGGAAATGATTAATGAGAAAGTGACTGACCATCAGAAGGGCAAATAAGCAAGCTGTTACCTGACTGCATCAATTAGCTTTTGCTATAAAATGCTTCAAAAATGAGTGGCTTAACATTACAAGCATTCATTTATTTAATTCATGGTAATGTGGGTCAGTAGCGTGGGCTGGGCTCAGCTGGGTGGTTCTTTTCTTGGCTGGGTTTTTTCATGTGCCTGCAGTTGTGTATCTGAAGCCGGGATGGCTGTCTCTGTTCCATGCGGGTTCCCATCCTCTAAAAAGCTAGCTCAGACTTGTTCATGTGGCTGCTTGGGAGGGTTCTAAGCAAAAGGCCAAAAGCCACATTTTCTCTTGAGGCTCAGAGCTGGCATAGCTTTATCTCCACTGTACTCTGCTGGTCAAAGGTGGTTTTGTGGCCAGCCCAGATTCAAGTGGTGCCTGCTCAGCTGCCATAACAGAGCATCACAGACTGAGTAGCTTCAACAACAGAAACGTATTTTTCTCATGATTCTGGAGGCTGGAAGTGCCAGATCAGGTATCTGCAAGTTGGTTCCATCTGGGGCCTCTGCCCTTGTCATGCGGTTGGCCATCTCCTCCCTGTGTCATCATATGGTCTTTCCTATGTGTGTGCCCTGGTGTCTCCCTGTGTGTCTACATTTTCTCCTTTTATAAGGACCCCAGTCAGTCTGGATGAGGGCCCAGTTTAATGACCTCATTTTAACTTCATTGCCTCTTTAAAGGCCCTATTTCCAAATACATTCACATTCAGAGGCACTGGGGGTTGGGGCTTCGACATAAAAATTTTGTGAGGACACAATTTAGCCCATAACAAGTGAGGACAAAAACACCATCTCTTGATCTTGAGGAGCTGCAGTCAGATTGAAAAGAAGCATGGACAATGGGGGAAATAACTGAGATCCTGATTGCAAAAAAGCCAACCACTCTGACTGATCCTCCACACCTGGCCTGGTTTGGGCAAAGGCAACACACATGGGCACGTCTTCTCACCAGCTGTACCTTCTCTTTCCCCTGCAAGCCTTTTCCTGAATTTATTGGTGATCGTAAGCCTCCAGCCTGGAAGGGCTACCTCCTTGCCATGCTGATGTTCCTCTCAGCCTGCCTGCAAACGCTGTTTGAGCAGCAGAACATGTACCGGCCCAAGGTGCTGCATATAAGGCTGTGGTCAGCCATCACTGGCCTGGTGTACAGAAAGGTAAGCCCCAGGGGACAAGTGCAGGCCTTCCAGCTGGAAAAGGAAACATCACTCAGCTGGTTGGTAGTAATGCTATCAGCAGCTGAGAACACGTTCAGTCCTTACTTATTAGAGTCACTCAGGATATATTCTCACTTCCTTTGTTATTTCTTTTTATTTATATGTATTTATTTTTTTGAGACAGAGTCTTGCTGTATTGCCCAGGCTGGAGCGCAGTGGTGCAATCTCGGCTCACTGCAACCTCCACCTCCTGGGTTCAAGCAATTCTCCTGCCTCAGCCTCCTGAGTAGCTGGGATTACAGTCACATATCACTATGCCTGGCTAATTTTTGTATTGTTAGTAGAGACAAGGTTTTGTCAGGTTGGTCAGGCTGGTCTCGAACTCCTGGCCTCAAGTGATCTGCCTCACCTTCTTAGGTATTTCTTTAAGGTCTTGTGTGATGTGCGCCTGGGACCTCTCTGACCTCATCATGTCTCACACACATGCCCCCTCCCATGCTCACTCTCCAGATGTATAATGACATGTATCTATTATTTTTATAGGATAGAACAGTTTCACTGCCCTAAAAATTCTCAATACTATGCCTGTTCATCCCTCCCTTTCTTCCTAGCAACTCCAACCACTGATCTTTTCTATCTTCACAGTTGTACTTTTTTCAGAAGAGTCATATAGTTGAAATAATACAGTGGATATATTTTTGACTAGTTAAAAAATTAAAGTTCTGTGGTAACTGAATGTGGTCATTTAAGATATGATAAAAATAAAAACAAAAGGACAAAGTATAAGATATTTAACTGTGCTTTACATATTTAGAAAACATAATTTATGTAGATATTTGCCACATAATGGAAAGGGTTGAGTAAATGACACCATGCATTACCACACAGCACAAACTGGAGCATCTTGGTTTATGGGGTGGGTTCATATGGACTCTCTGTTCCTTGGAAGGTAACAAGTCCAAGAGGTTGTGCTTGATAAAACTGGAATCACAAAGTCTTCTATATGTACTTTCAGTTGGAAATAAGACCAGGCAGTGAATGCTATAGGGAAATACCCATGCTCCTCACGGATCCTCTTCCTTTGAGGGATGAGTTTGAAAACAGTCTGTATTATGATGACATGACTCACCTATGACTAGATTCTCTTTCATGAGGGATGGCAAGGAAATCACACAATTTTACTTTATATGAGGTTAAAGAATTTTTTTCTCCTAGGGAGAGGGGAAAGCATTGGCGCATTCTCGTAGCAAGAGGGCATTGATAGTTTTCCTTCTATATATTTTTCACATCAGATAGTACTGCCTGGCAGCCTGCCACACCTCCCCAGTGTTTCTTAAGCTTCTCTCTGAATGTGAGGTGTGATTCGGAGTGGATAAACTCTTAAAGTCATGATCTTTCCAGTGGTTCTTTCTGTGGGAGGTAAAATGGCAGGTGAATTTGGGCCTTGTTATACGTGGAGCTGAGCATATAGCTACAACTAAGTAAACCACCCAGCACCTTCCCCAGAAGAGTATTAGCCAGAGTAACACATTGATCTCTCTTGAACTCTTCCCCACTGGCAGCTGGAAAGTTTTTGCAAGGATCCGTCTTTCTGGTCTGATTCCTGTTTTGCTGGCTTCTGGTGACAAGTTGTTTTATCCAACCTGAGCAGTTTTAACTGCAGAGCTAGGGAGGCTGTGTTGCGTTCAACAAAATAAGTGCAGTAGTTAAGACTCCCAGTAAATGCCTGAAACCCCAAATAGTACTGAATCACATACCATTTTTTCTACACATATATATCTATGATAGCATTTAGTTTATAAATTAGGCACAGTAAGAAATTAACAGCAAGTCATAATAAAATATATTGTTATGGTTCTTACCCTTTTTCCTGTGATGATGTGAAGTGATACAATGCCTGTGTAATGAGATGAAGTGAGGTGAATGAGGTAGGCATTGTAATGCAGTGTTAGGCCACTATGCACCCCCTGAATCTAACTCAGAAAAAAGATCATGAGCTGTGAGTGGCCCTGGACCTCCAGGCCTTAATGATGTTGGTGGCTGGCAACAGAAGGGGACCGTGTTGATGACTAATGGGTGAACAGCATATGCAGTGTGGATGTACTGAACAAAGAGATAATTCACATACTGATCTGGATGGACGGGGCTCAAGGTTTCATTGCACTTCTCAGAATGGTGCACTAAAACTTATGACATGTTTAATTTCTGAAGTTTTCCATGTGATATTTTTGGAATACAATTGACTATTAGCAGTAACCACAGAAATAAAAACTGAATGTAAAAATCTGTGTTTGGGCATTGACCCATTTCTTGGTGTACAATTGTTAAAATTGTTAGAAATTCCAAAATTGTCTTTTTGTATGTTAATAATTGATGGCTGGAAGCCCCTATGTAGATTCAGGATGGCAACTGGTCATTCTCATGAAGACATTGATTAGAGGGTTGAGATCTCCTATCTCTGCAGACTCTGGAGCGAAGAGAAAGCCTGAGGGTTTTCAGTTACCAACGGCCAGCGATTTACTTAATCAGTGGTGCATAGGTAATGAAAAGACCCAAAGGAACTGGGCTTAGAGAGCTTCCAGTTCACTGAATACATTGAGGTTCCTGGAGGATGTGTCCTGGGAGGGCACGTAATCTTCGTCCCACTTCCCCCACTCTTTGCATCTCTTCATCTGTACCTTTTGTAATGTCATTCATAGAAAACTGGTAAATGTGTTTCCCTGAGTACTTTGAGCCATTCCAGCAATTCATTTTAACCCAAAGAGGGAGTCCTGGGAACCTCAATGAACCCCAAATTGAAGCCAGTTGGTCAAAAATTTTGGAGTTTCAGATTTAGGACTGATGTAGGCAGGCAGTCTCATGGGACTGAGTCCTATAGCTGTGGAATCTGATACTATCTGTAGATAGAGTATGAGAGCTCAATTAGAGGACACCAAGCTTGTGTCATCTGCTGAAATGATTGCTTGCTTTTTGGTGGGGAAACACCCTCCACACGTTTTCTTCTGGAAGCCTTCTTTGTTGATGATTGTTGCTGTGGTGTGAGAGCAGAGAAAAACATGGCGAGTATGTCTTTTCCACACAGGTCGTGGATAAGGGAACTACTGTCTACTCTGTTTTAACTGCCCTTCATATTTTGGTTCAGAAATCATGCTCTTTAACACTGGTCACTCATCACACCGGTCCTGATAACAATGACATTTTTAGTCAATTTCATATGGTTTGTCTAAGATGACTTGTATACTGAAGTTTACTTGTAGATATCAAATTTTGATAAAATTTATTCTTTGCATTTAATAAATACAAAGCAAGGGAACTAAGAGTTCTTACTGCTCTAATCACATACCAATAGGTATAATTTATATTAGTTCTAAGAAGGTCTCAGGTATGCTCCCAAAGGAATGCTTTGTAACAAAGCATCAGTCCTATACTTTAAAGAAAAATGGTCTAAAGCCTGTACACAAGTGTGCATAATTTTTTTTATAAAGGTAGAGTCTTGCTATGTTTCCCAAAGGGGTCTCAAACTTCTGGGTTTCTCAAGTTATCCTTCTGCCTCCATCTCCAAGTAGATTGAAATTACAGGCATGCATGACGTTGCCTTCTTATGTTTTTAATGTTCTATATATTTATTATTGATTTACAATGCATTTTACCTTTTCCTTTAATAAATCCTGGGAGTTCTGATGAATCTGCAGCCAGGTAGGATTTTACAGATTTAAAAAATTTGATTAAGGAAGTATAGATGGAAGAAACTAATATCTGTTGAGTGTTGTATTCTGGGCTAACCACCCTATTATGTGCTATGCATTGATCTCAGAAAGCCATCACAACATCAGTGTTCTTATAACCTACTGTTTATTAAATAGGCAACTGTGGTTTAGAGAGGTTGGTTAATTGGCTCACGACCCCATAGTTTAAAAAGTAGCTGACTCACAGTTAAACCATCAGCCTGCCTGGCTTCCAAATCTTTCTTTTGCTCCTCAGCAAAGATGAATAAAGATCTGTGCAGCAATTGGATCAAGATATATGTTAGAATCAGATTAATTAGTATAGTCAAACCTAGTTATATGTTAGCTCTCATTTAAGGTTTTTGTGAGAAATGAGGTTGGTCTAAGAGTTTGTCCTAATAAATTCAACAATTTCAGTGGTAACCAGTATCTTTACCATCAAAGGCTTTAGGGCAGTGTAAAGGTTTGACCATAGGATTGTAAATTTTACAAAACCAAGATTAGACAAGTCTTAGAGAGAAATTATTTGACTTCCCAGTTTGGTTTTCCCTTTAGGCTAGTATTTCTGCCTACTTCCACAATACCTTTTTTTTTTTTTTTTTTTTTTTGAGTCGTGTTTTCTTTTTCCACTACATTTCTATAACCTTCTCTTGATGTTCTCTGCTTTTGGTGTTTGTTTTGTTCTATTATTTTTTCAAATTCTGCTGGCTATGTATCCCCAGTTTTCCTGTAGACAATCAAAAGCATGAAGAGTTTCAGAATTTTAAGGAATCATAGGACTAATTAACCTCTAGTACTTCAATGTGTGTTAAACATTCTGGTCAAGTGTTTCTCTAGATAGGGAACCTGAGACTCAAATAGATTAGGATAGTTTTCTTCTTGGACATAGGAAGTGGCAGAAATGAGATTTAAACTCATTTTAAAGGCCAGTACTCACCCTTCTTTTTTTATTTTATGGGCATTTGTTGTTGTTGTTGTTGTTATTGTTGTTGTTGACAGAGTCTTGCTTTCTCACCAAGGTTTGAGTGCAGTTGTGCAGTATCGGCTCACTGCAACCTCTGCTGCCTGGGTTCTAGTAATTCTCCTGCCTCAGCCTCCCAAATAACTGGGATTACAGCCATGCAAGGGTGGCTCACACCTGTAATCCCAGCACTTTGGGAGGCTGAGGCAGGCGGATTATGAGATCAAGAGATCCAGACCATCCTGGCCAAAATGGTGAAAATCTGTCTGCTAAAAATATAAAACAAATTAGCTGGGCATGGTGGTGGGCACCTGTAGTTCCAGCTACTTGGGAGGCTGAGGTAGGAGAATTGCTTGGACATGGGAGGCGGAGGTTGCAGTGAGCCAAGATCGTGCCATTGCACTCCAGCCTGGTGACAGAGCAAGGCTCTGTCTCAGATAATAATGATGATGATGATGATACAAAGGGGAAGGGAGTCTAGTGTACCCAGTGGATAAAATGAGGATGAAATTAACTGGTGAACACAGTGGAATTGGCTAAGAGTGGAATGAGCAAGAGAAGGCTAAGTTTGAAGAGAAACAACACTGGATTGGATAGGAATATGGATTCTTCAGTAATAGATCAGAATATTGGAGTTTATGACAAGTTTAATAAAGATAAACTACAAAGATGAAGAACACAAGATGTTGGGAGTTTACAAAGGCACATTAAAATAGACAGTTCAAGGGAGCATTAAACAGGTTGCTTTTTTTTTTTTTTTTTAAATCAATAACCGACAAACTTGAAGAATTTTACTGAAAGATGCTAAAACATTTTGAGACATTGGGAAGAATCTCTACAGCAGATAGAAATGTAGTATCATGTGCTTCCATTCTGACTTACAGAAGGGTGGCTTAGAGCTTCTTGAGCACTAGGGGCTGGAGATTGCTGAACTACATAGACCTATAGCCCAGGGCAGGTGCCTCCTCACCTCTGCTTCTTTTCATAATTCACTGATGGCCTTCCAATGTTCATGTAGGCTGGGTCAGGGGCATGATTCACTGGCCAATCAGTTGTGAAGTTCACTTGGGTAATTGGAGATGTGTCTATGCTGGGGGCAGCTGATGGAGACTCTGGTTAGCTTGTTATTCAGGAACAGGGATATAGAGCGCTACTCCTGGTCATTTGAGGCCATCCTTTCAGGAATCTGTGCTTTCATAGAGTGAAGATTTGAAGATTGGACACTGCCATGGAGGCCTGCACAAGTGGAACCTGGAAGCCCATAGGAAGAAAGATATTTAGATAGTATTTAAGGAAATAGAGGTAAAACTACCAGGACTCTATTTTTCAAGCAGTCTCTCTCCTTGGATATTTGACTGCCTATGAAGGTTTTTTTTTTTTT
>NW_016108003.1:10609-15102 GCF_001604975.1 Cebus imitator
TTTTTTTCCCATTTATTTGTTTTATTGCATTTTAGGTTTTGGGGTACATGTGAAGAACATGCAAAATTGTTGCATAGGAACACACGTGGCAGTGTGATTTGCTGCCTTCCTCCCCATCACCTACATCTGGCATTTCTCCCCTTGCTATCTCTCCCCAGCTTCCCACCCCCCACCGTCCCTCCCCTATTTCCCCCCAACTGACCCCAATGAGATTAGTCTTTTAACCAGAGATAGATAATGGACGAGAAACAGTGGATCTCTCTACCTTGTTTTAGGTCATCAAGTTTCTTCCAGTTTAGGTAACAAAAGTTATGTCATTTATTAGTTGAATTTTAAGTACAACTTCAGGATAGATAATTTGTCAGGGTAAATTATCATCAGGCTCTGGTATATGTTGGCTGTCACTATTATGCACCTCAAGGTCAGTTTTCATTGAATATTGTATATATTTAGACAGGTAGAGGCAGAAATAGGTAACCAAAATCTAATTTTAGAACAGAGGCCATATTTTAATTATATCAAGAAACATGATTTAATGTACAGACAGCTGACCTTTTCCCAGATTGTGTTTTTGTTTTTTTGGAGGGAGAAGCTGAATATGAACTGGCAGTTAAAAAATTTATAAAGAAGTGAACTCTCTCATTTTCATTGTATATTTTTGCTCTATCGCATTTTCCATGAACTGTTTGTTGATTCATGCCCTAAGCCAGATATGATGACTTGACTGTTACCACCAAGGTAAAGTGGCCTCTTGTAAAACTAATTTTCTCACTCGGTCAAGTTTTTCATATTTACTTTTAAAATTCAGCAGTGGTTTGTGTATCTTTTTTTATGTTGGTTATAAAAAGTTGGTCAGAGAAAAGCATAGACATGGCTAGTTGATTAAAAAAATTTGTTTAACCTTGTTAACAAAAGATTGATTAAGCATTGTGATGGGGTGAGGACTGAAAGAAACTGAACTGGAAAATACATAATGACAGGAAAATCACATTAGAAAATGCTTTCCCCAATAAAGGAAATATAAAATTTGGTTAAGGTTTATTTGGATAAATATTTTTTTGTTTGTTTGTTTGTTTTTGTTTGTTTTTTGAGACGGAGTTTCGCTCATGTTACCCAGACTGGAGTGCAATGGCGCGATCTCAGCTCACCACAACCTCTGCCTCCCGGGTTCAGGCAATTCTCCTGCCTCGGCCTCCTGAGTAGCTGGGATTACAGGCACGCGCCACCATGCCCCGCTAATTTTTTGTAGTTTTAGTAGAGACGGGGTTTCACCATGTTGACCAGGATGGTCTCAATCTCTTGACCTCGTGATCCACCCGCCTTGGCTTCCCAAAGTGCTGGGATTACAGGTGTGAGCCACCATGCCCAGCCCTGGATAAATGTTAATATTGGCTTCTAAATCATACTAGTGTTACTTTCATAATATTTATGCCTGTATAACTCTTCAGTGAATCAAATTACTTGTAGTTGTCATAGAATCTCCCTGGTACCTTTTATTGGCAAAACTGTACAGCACATAGCATATAGCTTTTTTGGGACACTTACTATTTTTGTATCACATAGTTTTTAGGAAAGATTTCTTTGTACTTTTATTATTAGTTCTGTAGTGAGACTAAAATATTAAAATTTGTAGAAAACTAGCTGGGTATAGTGGTGTACACCTGTAGTTCCAGCTACTTGGGGGTTTGAGGCAGGAGGATTGCTTGAACTCAGGAGTTTGAGAACAGCCTAGGCAACATAACCAGATTGTATCTGCTTCAAAAATATAAATTGTAGAAATGTAGAAATTTATGTTATCAAAATGTGTATTACAAATGGGTTTTGTGTGTTTTATAAGTTGTCCATAAAGGGTATATGTAAAACACTTTATCAAATGAATAACATATATTTTATTGCAAATAACCAGTTATATAAGCAGACTCAATATCAATATGGTAAGACTTTAACACCATAATTTTGTCATTGTAGTTTATTTAAAATATCTACTCAAAGTCTTTATATTATATTCAGAAATTTAAAATTACAGAAATTTTTATATTTAGTTGTTTAATCATCTGAAGTTCCTGCATACTACAAGCTACTGGAGGTCATAGATACATTTTTATGTAAACTGGAGTACCTGGAATTCAGTCTTCCATGTAAGAAGCATTGTAATTGTTGCTTTTTCAAGATAGAGTTTCACTCTGTCACCCAGGCTGGAGTGCAGTGGTGGGATCTCGGCTCACTGAAGTCTCCACTTCCTGGGCTCAGGTGATCCTCCTACCTCAGTCATCCAAGTAGCTGGGACTGTAGGCCTTTGTCACCATGCTTGACTGAGTTTTGTATTTTTTGCAGAGATGGGGTTTTGCCTTGTTGCCCACTGTGGTCTTTAACTGTTGGACTCACATGATATGCCCGCCTTAGCCTCTCAAAGTACTGGGGTTACAGGCATGAGTTGCCACATTCAGCCTTAATAGTTGTTTAATCTGAATAAATAGACGAATGAATTTTTATATAATGGAATGTTTATAAGTAATATGCATAATGTATCTATTGATTAAATACCACAGTTAAAAATACTGCTTACATTTGTATTTTTTAATGTTTAAGGATGTATATGTTTTGATGTCTTGAGAAATTATGCCATAAATAAAAATGAAATAAATTAGAAATAGATCATTAATAGCAAAGAAGGTTAAAATATATTTTCTAGTATAATTCAACTGGAATTTTAGATTATGATTTCAGACTAAAATTTGTGTGTGTGTGTTTGCGGCAGAAAGGTGATTTTGTTTAGGTAGAGAAAAGGGAAGGAAAGAAGACGACAAAGGTTTCCATGAAGAGTGTGGAAGGGGAACTAAAATTTCTTAAACATTTTATTAGCCCCGACTCATGCTCTAATAAATACGCCTTTATAAGCCATGCATTACTCTTTAGAATTCTGGTGGCTAATTCTTTCTCTAGGTGGAAAGTTGATGGAAAGTTTTCCCTCTCTGTAATAATAACAGTCTTTCAGGTAGTGGTAGATGACCATGGTTAGCTAATTGAATGTTTTAGAGTAATAAAATTAAACTATGTATCACAGAAATATTTTTAAAAAACTAATTGTAGCATAAGTATTAACCTGTATTGTTAGGGCTATAAAGGAACAAAAGGCTCAGTTACATATCTATTTCTCCATATACTTAATTGTATGTCATGTTGTTTCTTTTCTTTCTTGGCTGACGCTCATATTAAATTGACTAGTTAGGCTTCTTTGTTGTTTCTCCCTTCATCTCACATTTTAAAAATGATTTATCCCCACCTAATTTTTTTGTCATGGACCTCATTTCTTTGGTGACTGGTCTTTCAGTCCGTCTCTGTCTTCATAGTCGGCATATTTAGTTACAGTTTTCTCTTTAGTTATCTATGTGTGGCTTTCATTCAACAATTATTGCCCACAAGATTTACTATTGTTTTTTTCCCCTTTTCTGTGAAAGAGCTGAATTTATACATTTATCTTTATCTTTTTGACAAACAAAAGCAACTAATACTATTTGCAATGCCAGCCCACTTAAATAAGATACTACTATAAACTAAATTCTCATTTTCACCTACAAGAAGTGATTTGTTCAAATAGTTGCCTCCTGCATATGCCCATAATGAATTTTTTCCATGTTTTTTAGTTCATAATTAATAATTATGTGCTAAGTAAATTACTGCTTCATAGTATAATTCTGCTAATTTGCATGATTCATTTAAGAAGCAAGTGTAGTATAGTGCTAGAAAAATAAAGTTTAGAATTTGTGAAAAATCACTTTGTGTTCTGAAAATAAATTTATCTAAAATATAAAGAAGTATTTCAGGTTAAGCTGTGGCCAAATGTATCATTCTGTGGTATATCTGGATGTGCAAAATCATAAGGAGAGTTAGAAACAATTTCAATTGTAGTTTTTATTGAAATTGGAACTTGAAAAGATAATGCTGGGATTTTAGTATGTTTCTGTATTTTGATTGTCCAATATAGATCTACAGTGAACATTTTAGGTTAGGAAAAAGAACATGGGGCGTAGTAACTATGTGGGACTGTAATAACAATTTAGTTTAGTGTTGTAATAAGTGGAAGTCGTTTTCAAAAAGAGAACACACTGAGTACTTTTGTGGCAGCCACACTTACAGCAGCAGAAGCTTAATAATGGTGTATTCTAATGTCATGACTGTGGAAATAAATGGGAGGGGCCTGACTTTTCACTAGAAGCAGCTGGTGCATAGTTTTACCAGCATCAAGTAGAAGTCAAAAGACATGTTAGTGTCCTGGTTCTGCCACTTACTAGGTATGGGACCTTGAGAAAAATTCTTTATTTGATTATCATTGACCTTGTTCATAAAAATGGTACTAATGCCCAGCACTTTGGGAGGCCGAGGCGGGTGGATCACGAGGTCAAGAGCTCGAGACCATCCTGGTCAACATGGTGAAACCCCGTCTCTACTAAAAATACAAAAATTAGCTGGGAATGGTGACGCGTGCCTGTAAT
>NW_016108003.1:15264-63633 GCF_001604975.1 Cebus imitator
GTGTAATGAACAAAAGTAGTGGGAAATGTAAAAACATTTGTAAACTGGAAAATAGGTTTACAAATGTGAGACAAAATGATCACAGCAGTATTCAGTATTCAGTGACTTAAAGAATCTTGAGGAAACTTTTGTAAACTGAAGGACAATAAAATGGCTGTAGCATCAAGGAAAGAATGGGAAAGTAGGAAATGGCATGTGGATTTTAAATTTAGGGTAGCGGTGTGTTCAGTTTTGGCAGGCTACTAGGACTGAAGATGTCCTGTAGGAACATAGCAGTTTGGCACGTGAGACTTCCTGATGAACTTTTAAGTATTTTTACCTAGAATTAATTTTGTTCATAGATCACAAACTGCTAGTCAGTGCGACACTGAATATACAAGATGAGATCTTATGCTATAGTAGTAGGAACAGAAAAAGAAATAAAGAGCAAATGCTTCTCACTGTAAATACTTTCTATAAAGAAAATAGAAAATGTTAGAAGATATAAAGGAAGTTTGTAGTTAGGATGGGAATGGGAGTAGGAATGGAAATCTATGGTCAGAGATGGCCTCTCTAAGTATGATATTTAAGCTGCCAACTAAAGGTGAGAAAGAGCCTGCCATGTGAAAGTCTAAAAGAGGAAATTCTGAATGGAGAGAACAAAGGATCACATCATTTTGCTCTTAACACCCTGGAATAGGCAGAAAGCCATCATCATAATTATTTTTTATGATTACAGTATGTATAACAAATACAAAATAGAATCCTGGCACATTTTAGATGCTTCCTAAATGTTTTTTTTTTTTTTTTCCTTTTAAAGAAAGTTTGCTATACTTTTGAGGTTCGTTCTTTCTTTCTCAGTCTTTTTCTTTTCTTTCTTTCCTTTTTTTTTTCTTCTTTTCTTTTCTTTCTTGACAGGGTATCACTTTGTTGCCTGTGCTAGTGCAGTCAGTAGTGTGATTTCAGCTCACTGCAGCCTTGACCTTCCAGGGTAACGTGATCCTTCCATCTCAGTCTTCTGGCTATCTGGGATTACAGGCATGCAACACCATGCCCAGCTAATTTATGTGTCTTTTGTACAGATGGGGTTTGACCATTTTTTCCAGGCTGGTTTCAAACTCCTGGGTTCAAGCAATCCACCCACCTTGGCCTCCCAAAGTCTTAAGATTAAAGGTGTGATCCACTGCCCCTGGCCTGATGTATGCAGCCAATCACCATGGCACGTGTATACCTATGTAACAGACCTGCATGTTCTGCACATATACTCCAGAACTTAAAGTATAATAAAAAAATGAATAGTTGGGCAGTTGATCACGTATTTTCTTGCTTTTATTTAAATATAAAATAAAAATTGTATTACTAAATTATCATTCTATTCAACCTTTTTTTTTTCTATCAGTAAAGATTTTATCAAAAAATATGTAGGTTTTTCCAAGTCTTTGTTAACCTAAAGGAAGCATCTTCTATGGTGTTCTATTGATGCTCAATATGACATATTTCCAAGTTTTCTATCATAAATATCTTAACACTGAAATATTTATGAGGATATTTAAAATATTTTAATATTGTAAGTATTATACCAAGTAGTGTGTGTGTGTGTGTGTGTAAGTTTTGAGATGGAGTCTTGCTCTTTCACCCGGGCTGGAGTGCAGTGGTCTGAACTCTGCTCCCTGCAACCTCCGCCTCCTGTGTTTAAGCAATTCTCTTGTTTCATCCTCCCAAGTAGCTGGGACTACAGGTGCACACTACCAATCCGGGCTAATTTTTTTTATTTTTAGTAGAGACAGAGTTATCACCGTATTGGTCAGGCTGCTCTCAAACTCCTGACCATGCGTGTCAGCCTGCCAAAGTGCTGAAATTACAAATGTAAGCCAGCGCACCTGTATGTGTGCGTGTGTGTGTGTGTTTGTGTGTGTATGTATGTATGTATGTATTTTCTTTTTTTGAGACAGAATCTTGCTCTGTCACCAGGCGCCAGGCTGGAGTGCAGTGGCATGATCTAGGCTCACTGCAACCTCTGCCTCCCGGGTTCAAGCAATTCTCCTGCCTCAGCCTCCCAAGTAGCCAGGTCTACAGGTACACGCCACCACGCCCAGCTAATTTTTGTATTTTTTAGTAGAGACGGTGTTTCACCATGTTGGCCAGGATGGTCTCCATCTCTTGACCTCATGATAAGCCCGCCTCAGCCTCCCAAAGTGCTGGGATTACAGGCATGAGCCACCGCGTTAGGCTGACAATATGTATTTTTTAAATGTTTTCTTATGTTTGGAGGAGATTGCAAAGTAGAGTTAGGTACTTTGAAGCTAGTTCCTGACTGAAATATGCACATGCTAATATTTTGTCTGTGAATATGTTTCCTTTGCGCTGCCATGCTTGGATAAGCAAGTTGATGGACATATGAAGATAACATATGAGCCTAATCTAGAAAGCGTAGATGACATTCTCTACTGGAATGCTTTGGTTTTCAGTACATGCTTCTCTATTTTTTAAGTCAAATTAGTTTTAAAATACTAAAATGAAATTTTGGGTGAGACAGAGTCTTGCTCTGTTGCCTAGGCTGGAGTGCAGTGGCATGATCTTGGCTTGCAACAGTCTCCACCTCCCAGGCTCAAGTAATCCTCCCACATCAGCCTCCCAAGTAGCTGGGATTACAGGCACACACCACAATGCCTAATTTTTATTTTTATTTTTTTGGTAGAGATAGTTTCTCATTATGTTGCCCAAGCTCGTCTTGAATTCCAAGCTCAAGCAATCCACCTACCTTGGTTTTGCAAAGGGTTGGGATAAGAGGGAGCCACCAACTTGGGTAAACTGAGATTTATTTAAGTAAATTGATTAGTGCTAGGTGTGGTAGTGCACATCGGTTATCTCAACTCTTTGCGAGGCAGAAGTGGAAGGATTAAGACCAGGGGTGTGGGCTGGGCAAGGTGGCTCACACCTATAATCCCAGCACTTTGGGAGGCCAACACGGGTGGATCATGAGGTCAAGAGATCGAGACCATCCTGGTCAACATGGTGAAATCCAGTCTCTACTAAAATACAAAAAAAAAGCTTACCTGGGTGTGGTAACATACGCCTATAGTCCCAGCTACTCAGGAGGCTGAGGCTGGAGAATTGCTTGAACCAGGGAGGTGGAGGTTGTAGTGAGCTGAGATCATGCCACTGCATTCCAGCCTGGCACCTGGTGACAGAGTGAGACTCTGTCTCAAAAAAAAAAAAAAGGGGGTGGAGTTTGAGACCAGCCTGGGCAATGCAGTAAGACCTTGTCTCTACAAAAATAACAATAAAAAAGTAGCCCAGCATGATGGTATGCACCTGTAGTTCCAGCTACTCAGGAAGTTGAGGTGGGAAGAATACTTGAGGTTGGGAGGTTGAGATTGCAGTGAGCCATAATCATGCCACTACATTCCAGCCCTGGGTGACAGGGTGAGACCCTTTTTCAAAAAAAGAGAAAAAATTAATAAAGTCTTTATGCAACTCATTATAATTTTGTAAACGGAAACTCATGCTTGATATTACCTCAACAGTATATCCCCAAGAAAGTGTCACAGCCTTTACCTAGACCTTAAAAAAAAATACAGTATAGTCAATGTAAAAGGAGAAGGTAAGAATACTATTTTATTTAAAAAGTAATTTGATGGATTTTTTTTAAAAAATATGAGCACCAATATATTCAAATAGCTAAAGAAAATGTTCTATTAAATATATAATAAGGAGAAGTAAAATTTTGGTAAGTTGTGTATCTAATCAGGACTCAGTAGTTGAGTCTATTGAGAGTACCATTAAAGGAGCTGAATTATTAGTTTTCGTTTTAAGATACTCTAAAATCTGAGGCAAGTCAGGAAAGAGGGAAGAGGAAATGAATGAGAGAGAAAGAATGAGGAAGGCAGAGTGTACATGGAATAAATGAAGAAACAGTATGCAGGTGTATGTAAAGGAGGGTAGTAAAGTCAAATTTATTTGTGGAAGGAAGAGCAGGATGATAGAAATAGGAAAGAAGGTAATGTCAGCTTCCAGCACCAAAATGTGTCAGAGAATGAGAGTAAATTTTCCTGCTCTTGCTGTCATTCTCACTATTGGAGAGGCATTAAGGATGGAGGTACCTCACCACACAGACCTGTGTTTTATCTGCCATAGATGATTATCACCATAAATGGTCAGCCATGTATGGCCATAATTTAGTTTTATAGAGAATGTTATAACTTCATCAGATAGTATCATATAGGCCAGATTAACATAATTGAATAGTGTTGTGATTCATGAAGAGAAAGTTAGAGGAGGTACAGCCTGATGAAAAGTTTACTAGAAACATTATGGCTTATAATACAGAATTAAATTCATTGCCTTAACAGGGAAGAAATTGAGGCTAAGTTCCAGATGGGCAATTAAGGTAAACAAATGTGGAAGCACATTAGTGTAGAACAGAGCATCCAAATTTTCATGAATTAGTTGAGTAGCTTCTGGAAAATGGACATTCTCATTCAGCACGTGTGGGATTCTGCCCTTCTCAGGAGTACTCCGGTGGTGTTGGCGCTGTTCCTTGGACACAGCTCAGAATAACAAGGAAATAGCCTTCCTTTAGAGAAATCTGGAAAAAGAACCATTGGACAGCAATTAAAAAAAAAAAATAACTATCAAGTGAAAGAATTAATCTCCTTTTATTTCTGAAGTAGGATTCTGGCCAAGAGGAGGCAGAATGAGATGAAAAAAGAAATTACTGGTATATACTACTGCTGAATACAGTATGAAAATGAAAAATGATTCATTTACAGTATGAAAAAAAAATTCTCGCAATTATCTAAAAAAAGCAGGAAAAGAAGCATCAGGATGACAGTTCTAAAGATTACTTTTGCAAAGCAAGAGGGACTGTGAAAGGGCAAGGGCGAGGATGTTTGTTGGGGGACTTTAGAATTAAAACCAAGGAAACTTGAGACACCTCACTTTCAGTTCCTTGGGCGTATGCCCAGTCTAGCAAAAGCCATTATTGCTGTGGAGAGTACTGGAGGCAGGAGGGAGTGCTAGAATTGGGGTAAATCACAGCAGCTAATTTCTTTTCATAACTGTAAGGCCTCAGAGCAAGAAGTTTCATTGACATGAGTGAATAAGATGTGATTAAGTTGCATTTTGGCTAATATTTTGGGGCTCAGCCAGTTCTATGATATGATAGCTATTTTACAAAAGTGGTTTACAGAGTAAAATGACATACCAAACTTAGCTAATTTTAGAGGCAGTCGTATTATAAAATTTATTCTGTGAATACTAAAATCGTCATTCTCTACGAATACTGCACTGATCCTTGGAAATATAAAAGTTTATTCTTTTCCATCAAGACTGTGGCAAGTCAATGTTTTCTCTTTGCTATTGAAAGCTTATTCTATATGGTTTATTTGATGTGTTTTAAATCTTGCATGATTGGGTCAAGGAGCTCTTAAAGGGTCAAATGAGAGGATATGAGAAATGTAGGTGCTTTAGTAGCCAATGTGGGTATGGGAAAATGAGAATTTTGAGAAACTTATTTCATAAATGTGTATCATAGCTGATCAATTCATAACATTTTCTTTGATGGGAGGTGAATCATACAGTCACCTGAACTGGCATTCCAACTGTGTATTTCCTAAGTGACAGGATGAGGGGAAGCACATATAAATATTTGTGGTCTTCTGACATCAATGCCTCTAACGTTTCGAGTTTAAATATTCCGTAGCATTCACCATCAGCCTTGATGTTGATTCTCTCAGGTTATGATTTGCTCCACTGTTTAATGGTCCCTTTTATCCTTATCACCCCAATGTGTTCACATTAATATCCATACTATTCTATTTTAGTTATAGGCATTTGAAACAATCTTACTTTTGAAATATAAACTTTTGTGATTTAGGGATCCTATATTCCTATTTTACTCGGTGTATTTCCATCACGTTGCTGTCCTAGGCAATGAAAAGAAGATGCCAAAAAGAACTCTCAAAACCTTAAGTAATTATTTTCATAGCCAGGCATGAGGACTCAGCTTGACACTAACACTGCATGAATGTTTTGTTGGCCCTGTCACACCTACACATAATTGATAACATGTCCTCTTTGCTTTGTAGCACCTCCTGAATAACATCCTTACTTGAAGGTAATTATGTATATTTATTTTTAATTACTAACTTTATATTGTATAAAATATATATGATTGATTAGTTATTTCGTTTTAAAACCCATTCAGCCTACCATTGAAATGGAATATGCTGTTGTGAGAGAAGCAGTACAAAGAAAGAATGTATACATACGAGAGCAGGTACATTTTCAATAAAACTGGAATGCTGGAAATAAGTACATTAAATGATTGGAAATACTCACATTCTTCTTACTCCTAATTCTTTTTATTCTAAATTGCATGGAACGCACTGACATAAATGTTATTGTTGGTATCCATATCTTAATAAAAATTAATTTAGAAGTATTAGAAAACAAGATTTTAAAAATATGAATTTTAACTCAGATATTTCTATTTTAATATTTTGAATAGCATAACATTTCCAATATGGAATTTTTATACTTGTCAGGGATTCAAAGCAGTGAATTTTGGGACTCTGAGATAGTTCGTGTCTTATGTGCTAGTTGGAGTTCTGATATTTACCTAAAGGAAAGCTTTACTGAGATGTCAGTTTCTGTATTAACTTTAGAGATTTCCTGTTAATGTTATTACACTGATGATCTGAAGCCAATGAGATGTTCTGATGAGCAGACTGTGTGCACATGTGTGCGTATGGGTGTGCATATGGGTGTGTTTGTAGCATCTTTGATTATCAAGAACTAGGAAAGTAATTATTCATTCATAACTGGAAGACAGTCTTTTAAAATGGTTGTTTTTGAGACTTTTTGGTATAAAAGGTTTTTTAAAAAAAAGTTTCATAGAGGTGACCAACATCATGAACATCATTGAGGCTACCAACATCATTGGTTGTTTTCCATTTCAATACCCTTTTGAAATCCTTAACTATGTTGTGATGCTCAGAAATAATATGCAGAATTTTTGTGTCCTAAAATGGAATGTGAGTTGTTCTACACTTTACATATCTTTCTGTCACTTTATTTTGTGTACTTTGTATATTTTCCAGATGTATCCACATTGATGTGATTAGCTCTGGTTTAATTCATTTTACACTTTTTATTGTATTCCCTTATATCACTCTACCACATTTAATTAGACTCTCCTGTTGCTGATAAATGAAAAAAAAAAAAAAAGAGTAAAAGAAAAATGGGCTGGGCATGGTGGCTGACACCTGTAATCCCAGCATTTTGGGAGGTTGAGGTGGGCAGATCACGAGGTCAGGAGATCAAGACCATCCTGGCCAACATGGTGAAACTCCATCTCTATTAAAATATAAAAAATTAGCTGGGCATGATGGTGCATGCCTGTAGTCCCACCTATTTGGGAGGCTGAGGCACAGAAATCACTTGAATCCGGGAGGCAGAGGTTGCAGTGAGCCAAAATTGTGCCACTGCACTCCAGTCTGGCAACAGAAAAAGACTGTTTCAAACAAAAAAAGAAAAAGAAAAATAATATCAGATTAAAATGGGCTTTTGTTTAATCAGTTTGTATCTGCGAATATTTACGTATCTGCGAATATTTAAGTATCTGCGAATATTTAATATGAGAGTTTAAGGCTGAGAAGTTCAGAATGCAAGCATTCACCACCATATTTTACAAATGCCCTTAGAATTATGACTCATGAGCCTGTAGCCTATGAAGTTATGACAACTCATTTCTCTAAAGAGGTTTACTGTTCTCTAAAGAGAAAAAAAAAAAAAAAAGACTGAAAATAGCAAATGACATTCTCTTATTTGACCTCTTGGACATCCTCGAATGAAACTGCAACGTACTCATATCAAAATTCAGAACCATTGTTTTGCACAATATATATAGTTTGTGAATGTCTCGTGATCATGAGCCCTTGATGATGAAATGGCCTTTCAAGTTTTACTTTTGCATTTTTTGCTCTTTTCTTGTCTTACAAAAGCTTAAATTGAACAGTTTTATTTCTACAGAGAGCAGGAATATAATTTTTTAATATATTTCTGTCCTGTCTCATGGCACTGTAAACTCTTCAGCTCTAGTGTGGACCTAGACTTATTTTTACATGGGAACAACTGGGTTTATTTTTTTGTTGCTGTTGTTTTTGAGACAGAGTATTGTTCTGTGATGTGGTTCAGAGTGGATAAGCTCTTAAAGCAGTAATCTTTCCAGTGGTTCTTTTGGTTGGGAAGTAAAATGGCAGGTGAATTTGGGCCTTGTTATATGTAGGGCAGAGCACATAGCTACAACTAAGTAAAAACACCCAGCACCTTCCCCAAGAGTATTGGCCAGAGTAACACATTAGTATCTCTTGAGCTCTTCTCCACTGGCAGCTGGAAAGTTTTTGCAAGAATCCCTGTTTCTGGTCTGATTCCTATGTTTTGCTGACTTCTGGTGATAAGGTGTTTTATCCTAAACTGAATAGTTTTAACTGAAGAGCTAGAGAGACTGTGTTGTGTTACAACAAAGTGCAGTAGTTCCCCCTTAACTGTGGGAGATACACTCAAAAGCCCCAGTGAATGCCTGAAAGCACAAATAGTACTGACTCACTCACTTTTTTTCCTATACTTACATATCTATGATAAAGTTAAATTGATAAATTAGGCATAGTAAGAAATTAATAACTAATAATGAAATGGAAAATTATAGCAACATGCTGTCATTAAAGTTATTTGAATGTGGCCTCTTAAAATATATGGTATGGTTCTCACCCTTTTCCTGTGATGATGTGAAGTGATACAATGCCTGTGTGGTGAGATGAAGTGAGGTGAATGATGTAGGCATTGTCATGTACTGTTAGGCCCCTATTCACCCCCTGACTCTAAGTCAGAAAAAAGATGATCAGCTTTAAGTGTTCCTGGACCTTCAGGCCTTAATGATGTTGATAGCTGGATGCAGGAGGAGACCATGTTGATGACTAGTGGCTGGACAGCATATGCAGTGTGAATTCACTGGACAAAGGAATGATTGACATCCTGGGATGGATAGAGGGCAATAGCTCATGATTGTATTGTGCTTCTCAGATTGGCACACTAACACTTATGACTTGTTTATTTCTGGAGTTTTCAATGTAATGTTTGGAATACAGTTAACTATTAGTATCTGTAACCACATAATTCAAAACTGCAGATGTAAAATCTGTTTGACTCATTTCTTGGTGTACAATTCTTAAACTCTAGAATTTCCAAAGTGATGTCTTTTGGTATGCTAATGATTGATGGCTGGAAGCTCCTAGGATGGGAACTGGTCACCGTCCTGAAGACATGACTGATTAAAGGGTTGAGATCTTCTGTCTCACTCTGCAAACTCTGGGGAGGACAGAAGGGCTGAAGGTTGTCAGTCCCTAACAGCCAGTGATTAATTAGTGATGCCTATGTATTAAAGCTTTCATAAAGACCCAAAGGGACTGGGCTTGGTGAGCTTCCAGATCGCTGAATACATGGAGGTTCCTGGAAGGTGGTGTGTCCTGAGAGGGCATGGAATCTCTCTGCCATTAGGCCCATACTTTGCATTATGCATCTCTTCATCTGTACCTTTTGTAATGTCATTCATAGTATACTGGTAAGTGTGTTTCCCTGAGTACTCTGAGCCATTCCAGCAATTCAATTTAACCCAAAGAGGGAGTCCTGGGAACCTCAATTTGAAGCCGATTGGTCCAAATATCTGGAGTTTCAGACTTAGGACTGATAGAGGGAGGCAGTCTCATGGGACTGAGCCCTTTATCTGTGGCATCTGATGCTATCTGCAGACAGAGGAAGAGAACTGAATTAGATGACACCCAGTTTGTGTCATCTGCAGAAGTGATTGCTTGCTTGTTGATGGGGAAAACCTCTCCACATGTTTGGTCACAGAAGCCGCCTTTTTTGTTGATTGTTGCTGTGGTGTGACAGCAGAGAAAAACTTGGCAAGTGTGTCTTTTCCACACATAAAGTAGATAAGGGGTATGGCTGTTTACTCTGATTTTAACTGCCCCCCTCATATTTTAGTCCAGAAATCATGCTGTTTGACACTGGTCACTCATTCCACCTGTTCTGCTAACAATACCATTTTTAGCCAATTTCATAGGGTTTGGCTAGGATGACTTGCATACTGCAGTTCACTTGTAGATATGAAATTTTGATAAATTTATTCTTCTTTGCATTGAAGAAATACAAAGTAAGGGAAGAGTTCTCACGGCATTAATTACATACCAATAGGTATAATTTATATTAATGCTAATAAAGTCCCAGGTATGCTCCCAGATGAATGCTTTGTAACAAAGCATCAGTCCTATACTTAAAAGAAAAATGGTCTAAACCAGGTACATAACTGTGCATACTTTTTATGAAGGTAGTCTTGCTGTGTTTCCTAAACTGGTCTCAAACTTCTGGGTTTCTCAAGTGATCCTCCTTCCTCAACCCCCCAAACAGTTGAAATTACAGGCATGTATCACCGTACTTTCTTATGGTTTTAATATTCTATACATTATTGATTTAAAATGCATTTTTTCTTTAATAGATTCTGGGAGTTCTGTTGAATCTGCAGTCAGGTAGGATTTTACATATTTAAAAAATTATGTTAACTAAGAATATAGATGGAAGAAACTAGTATCTATTGAGTGTGGTATTCTGGGCTAAATACCCTATTATGTGCCATGCATTTATCTCATAAAGCCATCAAAACATTTGTTTTCTTATAACCTACTGTTTATTAAATAGACAACTGTGGTTTAGAGAGAGGTTGACGAATGTGATCATGATCCCATAGCTTACAAAGTAGCTGACACACAGTTTGACCGTCAGCCTAACTGGCTTTCAAATCTGTTCTCTTCCTCCTCAGCACAGATTGATAGAGATATCTGTGCAGCACTTTGATCAAGATATAGGTCTGAATAAGATTAATCAGATGATTTTAATTAATGTCTAATGAGTTTAAATAAGTTAAACTCTTATTTTAGGTTACTGTTAGAGATGAGGTTAGTCCTTGAGTTTGTCCTAATTTGACAATTTTTGTGGTAACCAGCATCCTTTTATATTTATTTTTTAAATTAACCATCAAACCCTTTAGGGCAGCGTAAAGGTTTGGCCATAGGTTTACAAAACCAAGATTTGGCAAGCCTTGGAGAGAAATTATTTAACTTCCCAGTTTTGTTTTCTGTTTAGGCTAGTATTTCTGCCTACTTCCATAATGCTTTATTATTTTTTTTTCTTTATCCATGACTTTTCTTCCTTGGTGTTTTTTATTGTTTTCAAATTCTGCTGGCTATGTATTCCCAATTTTCCTATAGACAGAACCAAAAGCACATAAAATTACAGAAATTTAAGGAATCTTAGGACTAATTAAAATATCTTCTAGTACTTCAGTCTGTGTTGAATGTTCTGGTCAAATGATTTTCTAGATAGAGAACTTGAGACTCAAAGAGATAAGGATGATTTTTTTGTGGACATAAGACGTGGTAGAAATGAGATTTGAACTCGTTTTAAAGCCCAGTACTCTTCCTTTTTTTTTTTTTTTTTTNTCTATTGGCATTTTTGTTTTGTTTTTTTCAGACAGAGTTTCGCTCCTGTTGCCAGACTGGAGTGCAATAGCACAATCTCAGCTCACCGCAAACTTCGCCCTCCCAGGTTCAAGCGATTCTCCTGCATTAGCCTCCTGAGTATCTGGGATTACAAGCATGCACCACCATGCCTGGATAATTTTGTAGTTTTAGTAAAGACAGGGTTTCTCCATGTTGGTCTCGAACTCCTGACCTCAGGTGATCTGCCCGCCTCAGGTTCCCAAAGTGCTGAGATTACAGGTGTGAGCCACCATGCCTGGCCTGGCATGTGTTTTAATAATACAAAGGGGGAGTGAATCTGGTGCACCTAGTAGATAGAATGAGAATGAAATTAGCTGGTGAACCCAGTGGAAATGGCTAAGAATGGAATGAGCAGGGGAAGGCCGAGTTTGAAGAGAAACAACACTGGATATGGATTATTCAATAAGAGATTAGAATGTTGGGGTTTATGACAAGTCTGATAAATTATAAAGATGAAGGACACAAGATACTGGGGATTATCTCCAAAGGCACATTAAAATAGAGGGTTCAAGGAAGCTCTCAACAGATTGCTGTGTTCTTTTTAAATCAAGAACTGACAAACTTGAAAATTTTTATTGTAAGGTGCTAAAACCTTTGGAGGAGTCGCTACAGCAGACAGAAATGTGGTGTCATCTAATTCCATCCTGACTTACAGAGGGGTGACTTAGAGCTCCTTGAGTGCTGATGGGCTGGAGATTGCTGAACTACATAGATCTGTGGGCCAGGGCAGGTGTCGCCTCATCTCTGCCTTTTCCCAATTCACTGATGTCCTTTCCATATCCATGTAGGCTGGGTCAGGGTCATCACTGGCTGTCAAATCAGTCATGAAGTTCAGGAGGGTAGTTGGAGGTGTGTCTGTGCTGGTAGTAGACTCCAGTTAGGTTGTTACTCAGGAGCAGGGATATAAAGCACTCAATCCTGGTGATCTGAGGCCATCCTTTCAGGAATCTGTGGTTTCATAGACTGAATATTTGAAGATTGGAGACTGCCATGAAGCCCTGCATAAGTGGAACCTGGAAGTGGGAACCCATAGGAAGAAAGGTATTTAGATAGTACTTAGGGAAATAGAGGTACAACTGCCAGGACTCTGTTTTTCCAGTAATGTCTCCTGTTGGTTATCTGAGTGTCTATGAAGGTTTTTAAGGGCTTACTAGTTAATGTGGACTTGCATAAGTTAGGAACTAAAGAGTGAAAATAAGTGGATTTTTATAATTGTTAATGTTCTAATCTTTCTGGGAAGGGTATCCTCAATAAGAAAATACACCTTCGTTATTAGACTTTGGTACATTTAGCTCTCACACATTTCAAATATAGCAGGGGATTCTCTGTACTCTCTTAGGACAAAGAAAAGCATTGGGACCTTCTTTTTTTTTTTCCAATTTATTTTATTGCATTTTAGGTTTTGGGGTACATGTGAAGAACATGCAAGATTGTTGCTGGGACCTCCTTAAGTGGTTTTCATGCTGGGGAATCAAGACTGCCATTTTGAAGTGACACAGATTAGTCTTTTAATGAAAGACAGATAATGGGCAACAGACAGTGTATCTTTCTACCTTGTTTTAGGTCATAAGGTTCCTTCTAGTTTAGGTAACAAAAGTTATGTCATCCATTAATTGAATTTCATGTTCAGCTACAGGACAAATAATTTGTGAAAGAAATTATTGTCAGGCTCTGCCAATATATTGGCTGTTCACTATCTGTTATGGAGCTCAAGGTCAGTTTTCATTCAACATTGTATATATTTAGATAGGCAGAGGCAGACATAGGTAACCAAAATCTATTTTTAGAACAGAGGCCATATTTTAATTGTATCAAGAAATGTTATTTCATATAGAGATGGCTGACCTTTTCCCAGATTTTTTTTGTGTGTGTGTGTGTGTGGGGGGGGTAAGCTGAATATGAACTGGCAGTTAAAAAAATTAGTAAAAAAATCAACTTACTCATTTTTAATGTATATTTTTGCTCTAAAGCATTTTCCACGAACTGTGTGTGGATTCAGGCCCTAAACCAGATGATGAAAACTTGACTGTTACTACTAAGGTAAAGTGGTCTCTTGTAAAATTTTCTCACTCAGTAAACTTTTGCATAGTATTTACTTTTTAAAAATTTAGCAGTGGTTTCCCTGTTACTGTTTTATGATGGTTATGGAAAGTTGGTCAGAGAAAACCTTACACATATGGCTCATTGACTAAAAAATTTTATTTAATGTTGGTAACTAACAGAAGATTAAAAAGTATTGTGACAGGGTGGGGGCTGAACAAAAATGAACTGGAAGATACATAGCAACAGAAAAATCACATTAGAAAATGCTTTCCCCAATAGAGAAAATATGAAATTTGGTTAAGGTTTAATTAGATAAATGTTAATACTATGACTTTTAAATCATACTAGTGTGATATCTATATTTTTGCCAGTATAAATCTTCAGTGGATCCAATTACTTGTAATCATGGAATCTCCCTGGAACCTTTTAGTTGGAAAAACTGTACAACAAATAGCATATAACTCTTTTTCTTGGACACACATTAATTGGGTATTACATACTTGGTAGGAGAGATTGTTCCTCTACTTATATTATTGATTCTGTAGTGAGACTAACATACTAACAACTGCATAAAAAATAGCTGGGTGTGGTGATATACATCTATAGTCCCAGCTAATTGGGAGTTTGAGGTTGCCTGAGCCAAGTTTGAGAACCACCTGGGCAGCATAACAAGAATGCATCTGATTTATTTGTTTTTAAAAATTATACTAAGTTCTGGGATACATATGCAGAACATGCATGTTTGTTACATAGGTATACATGTGCTATGTGGTTTGCTGCATGCATCCCCGTCAGCTACATTAGGTATTTATCCTGTTATCCCTCCCCCGCACTGCTATCCCTCCCTTAGCCCCCTCTCCTCCTTAGAGGCCCTGGTGTGTGATGTTCCCCTCCTCCCTGTGTCCCTGTGTTCTTACTGTTCAACACCCACTTATGAGTGAGAACATGCAGTGTTTGGTTCTCTGTTCTTGCTTTCTGAGAATGGTTTCCAGTTTTATCCATGTCCCTGCAAAGGACATGAACTCACCCATTTTTATGGCTGCATAGTATTCCACGGTGCATATGTGCCACATTTTCTTTATCCAGTCTATCATTGATGGGCATTTGGGTTGGTTCCAAGTCTTTGCTATTGTAAACAGTGCTATAATAAACATGTGTGCATGTGTCTTTATAACAGAACGATTTATAAACCTTTGGGTATATACTCAGTCATGGGATAGCTGGGTCAAATGGTATTTCTAGTTCTATATCCTGGAGGAATTGCCACACTGTTTTCCACAGCGGCTGAACAAATTTACACTGCTGCCAACAGTGCAAATGCATTCCTATTTCTCCACATCCTCTCCAGCATCTGTTGTCTCCTGATTTATTAATGATCACCATTCTAACTGGCATGAGATGGTATCTCAATGTGATTTTGATTTGCATTTCTCTAATGACCAGTGATGATGAGCTTCTTTTCATGTTTGTTGGCTGCATAAATGTCTTCTTTTGAGAAGCATCTGTTCACATCCTTTGTCCACTTTTTGATGGGGTTTTCATGTAAATTTGTTTAATTTCTTTCTAGATTCTGGATGTTGCCCCTTTGTCAGATGGATAGATTGCAAAATTTTTTTCCCATACTTTTGGTTGCTGGTTCACTCTAATGATTGTTTCTTTGGCTGTGCAGAAGCTCTTAAGTTTAATTAGATCCCACTTGTCTGTTTTGGCTTTTGTTGCCATTGCTTTTGGTGTTTTAGTCATGAAGTTCTTGCCTATGCCCGTGTCCTAAATGGTATTGCCTCGGTTTTCTTCTAGGGTTTTTATGGTGTTAGGTCTTACATTTAAATATTTAATCCATCTAGAGTTAATTTGTGTATAAGGTGTAAGGAAGGGATGCAGTTTCAGCTTTCTGTAGATGGCTAGCTAGTTTTCCCAACACCATTTGTTAAATAGGGAATCGTTTCCCCATTGCTTGTTTTTGTCAGGTTTGTCAAAGATCAGATGGTTGTAGCTGTGTGGCATTACTTCTGAGGCCTCTCTTCTATTCCATTGATCTGTATCTCTGTTTTGGTATCAGAATTGCTGTTTTGATTACTGTAGCCTTGTAGTATAGTATAAAATCAGGTAGCATGATGCCTCTAGCTTTGTTTTTGCTTAGGATTGTCTTGGCTATGAGGGCTCTCTTTTGGTTCAATATGAAGTTTAAGGTAGTTTTTCCAATATTGTGAAGAAAGTCAATGGAACCTTCATGGGGTAGCACTGAATGTATATTTTGGACAGTATGGCAATTTTCACAGTATTGATTCTTCCTAACCATGAGCATGGAAATGTTTTTCCATCTGTTTGTGTCCTCTCATATTTCCTTGAGCAATAGTTTGTAGTTCTCCTTCAAGAGGTCTTTTCATCCCTTGTTAGATGTATCCCTAGATATTTTACACTCTTAATAGCAATTGTGAATGGGAGTTCACTCATGATTTGGCTATTATTGATGTATAGGAATGCTTGTGATTTCTGCACATTGATTGTGTATTCTTAGACTTTGCTGAATTTGCTTATCAGCTTAGCAGATTTTGGGCTGAGAAAATGGTGTCTTCTAAATATACAATCATGTCATCTGCAAATACAGACAATTTGACTTCCTTTTTTCCTGATTGAATACCCTTTCTTTTTCTTGCCTGATTGCCCTGACCAGAACTTCCAATACTGTGTTGAATAGGAGTGAGGAGAGAGGGCATCCTTGTCTTGTGCCGGTTTGCAAAGGGAATGCTTCCAGTTTTTGTCCATACAGTATGTTATTGTCTGTGGTTCTGTCATAAACAGCTCTTATTTTGAGATACATTCCATCGATACCTAGTTTATTGAGAGTTTTTAGCATAAAGGGCTGTTGAATTTTGTTGAAGGCCTTCTCTGCATCTATTGAGATAATCATGTGTTTTTTGTCTTGGTTCTGTTTATGTGATGATTATGTTTATAGATTTGCATATGTTGAACCAGCCTTACATTTCAGGGATGAAGCTGTGTTGATCATGATGGATAAGCTTCTTGATGTGCTGTTGGATTTGGTTTGCCAGTATTTTATTGAGGATTTTCCCATCAATGTTCATCATGGATATCAGCCTGAAATTTCCCTTTTTACTTGTGTCTCTGCCAGGTTTTGGTATCGGGATGATGTTGCTCTCAAAATGAGTCAGGTAGGATTCCCTCTTTTTGTATCGTTTGGAATAGTTTCAAAAGGAATGGTACCAGCTCCTCTTTTTACCTATGGTAAAATTCAGCTGTGAACCCATCGGATCCTGGACTTTTGTTTGGTAGGCTATTAATTGCTGCCTCAATTTCAGACCTTGTTATTGGTCTATTCAGGGATTTAACTTCTTCCTGGTTTAGTCTTGGTGGGGGGGAGGTGTATGTGTCCTGAAATTTACCCTTATCATCTAGATTTACTGGTTTATTTGCAAGAGGTGTTTGTAGTAATCGCTGATGGTAGTTTGTATTTCTGTGAGATCAGTGATGATATCCCTTTATCACTTTTTAATTGCATCTATTCTCCTCTTCTTTTATATTAGTCTGGCTAGTGGTCTATTGTGTTGATATTTTGAAAAAATCAGCTCCTGGATTCACTGATTTTTTTTTGAAGTGTTTTTTGTGTCTCTATCTCCTTCAGTTCTGCTCTCAACTTAGTTATTTCTTGTCTTCTGCTAGCTTTTGAATTCATTTGATCTTGCTCCTCTAGTTCTTTCAATTGTGTCAAAAGGGTGTTGATTTTAGATCTTTCCTCGCTTCTAATGCTAGAAATTTAGTGCTAGAAATTTCCCTGTAGGCACTACTTTAAATGTGTCCCAGAGATTCTGGTACGTTGCATCTTTGTTCTTATTAGTTTCAAAGAACATCTTTATTTCTGCCTTCATTTCATTATTTAGCCAGTAGTCATTCAGGAGCAACTTGTTCAGTTTTCATGTAGTTGTGCAGTTTTGAGTGTGTTTTTAAATCCTGAGTTCTGATTGCACTGTGGTCTGAGAGACTAGTTGTTATGATTTCTATTCTTTTGCATTTGCTGAAGACTGATTTACTTCATTATGTAGTCAGCTTTTAAGTAAGTGTGATGTGTTGCTGAGAAGAATGTATATTCTGTGGATCTGGAGTGGAGAGTTCTGTAGATGTCTATTAGGTCCACTAGGTCCAGATCTGAGTTCAAGTCTTGGATATCCTTGTTAATTTTCTGCCTCATTGATCTAATATTGACAATGGGGTGATAAAGTCGCCCACTATTACTGTGTGGGAGTCTAAGTCTCTTTGTAGGTCATTAAGAACTTGCTTTATGTATCTGGGTGCTCCTGTATTGGGTGTACAATATTTAGGATAGTTATCTCTTCCTGTTGTATTGATCCCTTTGGTCACTTTTGATCTTTGTTGGTTTAAAGTCTGTTTTATCAGAGACTAGGATTGCAACTGTTTTTTTTTTTTTTTTTTTTCTCTCCATTTGCTTGGTAAATCTTCCTCCATTCCTTTATTTTGAGCCTATGTGTGTGTTTGCACGTGAGATGGGTCGCCTGAATACAACGTACTGATTGATCTTGACGCTTTATCCAATGTCCCAGTCTGTGTCTTGAGTAGGCATTTAAGTCCATTTACATTTAAGGTTAATATTGTTATGTGTGAATTTGATTCTGCCATTTTGATGCTAGCTCATTGTTTTGCCCATTAGTTGATGCAGTTTCTTTATAGTGTCTATGGTCTTTAAAGTTTGGTATATTTTTGCAGTGGCTGGGACTGGTTATTCTTTTACATGTTTAGTGGTTCCTTCAGGAGATTTCTGTAAGGTCTGGTGGTGAAAAAATCTCTCAGCAGTTGCTGATCTGTAAAGGATTTTATTTCTTCTTCGCTTATGAAGCTTAGTTTGGCTGTATATGAAATTCTTAACGAATTTCTTTAAGGATGTTGAATACTGTCCTCCCACTCTTCTGGTTTGTAGGGTTTCTGCCAAGAGATCCGCTGTGAGTCTGATATGCTTCCCTTTGTGGTTAACCTGACGTTTCTCTCTGGCTGCCTTTAGTATTTTTTCCTTCATTTCAACCCTGGTAAATCTAACAATTATGTGCCTTGGGGTTGCTCTTTTGGAGGTATATCTTTGTGTTCTCTGTATTTCTTCAGTTTGAATGTTGACTTGCCTTGCTAGGTTAAGGAACTTCTCCTGGAAAATGTCCTGAAGAGTGTTTTCCAACTAGGTTTTACTCTCTCAGAGTCAGGTACACTGATTAAACATAGGTTTGGTCTTTTCACATAATCCTATTATTTCTTGGAGGCTTTGTTCATAATTCTTTCACTCCTTTTTCTCCTGTCTTGACTTCTCCTTTTATTTCATTGAGTTGATCTTCAATCTCTGATATCCTTTCTTCAACCTGATCAATTCGATATTGAAACTTGTGTATGCTTCATGAAGTTCTCAAGCTGTTTGGCCTGAGCCAGCATCCTGTACTAGCAGCAATGGGTAAAACCTAGCCCAGATGACAGTATCTCTGCCATGTGAAGCTCACTTTCCAGGACCAGGATGTAAGGAACCACAGGAAGGAAAGGGCATAGCCTCTGTGTCCCAAGCACTGCAAGAAGAGGTGATATTCAAAATAGGTAATTAGTTTGACAAGGTTATCAGCCAACAGGCAGAGGCCCAGGGACCCCTGAAGTGCTAGGAATTAACCCTTTGTTTCCAGATCAGAGAGCTCCTGAGAGTTCATTGTAAAAGGTACCTGGAGCAGTGGCTGATTCCACAGTAATCGGGAAGTATTTCAATATATGAGCAACTAGGAAACCAAGTTCTGCCAACAACCAGGTGAGCTTCAAAGTGGGCCCTTCCCCAGTTGAGTCTTCAGACGAGACCCCAGCCCTGGTAGATACCTTGGCTGCAGACTTAAGGAAAGACCCTGATAAAAATGCCAAGGGACAGCACAACTGGGTATCTGCCCCAATCCCAGGAAGAATCCACCCAGCATCAACAATAATCACCAGAACATCAACAATGACAAAGACAACCAACATCTGTCAAGGGCTCTCGGACACTCTACTATGTTTAAACAGATCACATCTCTTTCCTAGTTCACAACACCTGAGTGATAATGATGACTACGGCTCCCACTGTGCACTGGCTGTCTCATTCTTTGGTGCCAGGAGAGAAAGCGGCACAATTTAAGGCACCAAAGGGCTGAACCCAGAAGAGGTGGGAGAGGACCCAGGATGGAAGATACAAAAGAGATAAATATGCAGCTGGCAGCACAGTCAGGGAGACTGTGGGAACATGCTCAGGTAACATGAATAAAAGCAGAATTCAAAAATGCAGGCTCTCACACAACAGCCACAAGGAGACATAGACATGCCTGGAAGGGAAGCAGGGGCTGCAGATTATTCCTGGATGCAGGGAGGCAGTCTGCACCAAGGATTTTCAGTCCTGGTTGCAGGTGAATCACAAGGGGCTTTAATAAATAAAGTGGCACTCGGGCACAGTGGCTCATGCATGTAATCCCAGCACTTTTGAGGCCAAGGAGGGCAGATCACTTGAGGTCAGGAGTTCAAGACCAGCCTGGCCAGCCTGGCAGACTAAGTAAGGCGTTTATGCCAGGATGGAAACCAGTGCCTTCTGCTTCCTGTATTAAGAAAGCCTTGTAAGAAAAAAAATGTGAGCTGAGCTAAATGGCATGCCTGGTGCCATAGTTGATCTTCATTATGGTGCTGCCTCCTCATAATATCACCAACTGGTCACAAATTGTGGACTGTCAGTGTCCCGAGGACCACTTATCAAGTGTGGTTAGACCACAGATATGGCATGGTCTAAACACACTCTAAAATTTACTTATTTTGGGCTGGGCATGGTGGCTCACATGGGTAATCTCAGCACTTTGGAAGTCCGAGGTAGGTGGATCACTCAAGGCCAGGAGCTCCAGCCCAGTCTGGCCAACCTGGCAAAACCCCATCTTGGCTTTAAAAAAAAAAAAAAAATTAGCTGGGCATTGTGATGGAGGCCAAGACATGAGAATCTTTTGAACCTGGGAGGCAGAGGTCACAGTGAGCCAAAATTGAGCCACTGCACTCCAGCTTGGGCAACAGAGGAAGGCCCTGTCTCAAAAAACAAAAAATTGAATTTTTTTTAAAAATTGAATTTTTAAAAGTATACTTACTTTTCTTTCCCCACTAGAATGTCAGCTCCAGGTGGGCTGCTGTATCCTCAGTACATAAAACAATGCACAGCAGGTGCTGAACAAATACTGGTCATCCACTGTAGAAAAAAAGAATCAAATCATACAGAAAGACACAAAAAGTATACTGTCTTGTCTTCCATCAGTTCCTCTCCTCCAAAGTGTCAGTTTTGTGCTTGCTTTTAGAAGAAAATGTACAAGCATATAGGTTTTCTAAAAATATTTTGACAGATTTAAATTGGATCATACTGTACAGAGAGTTCTCTTTGTGTAGTTAATTGTATAACATCTGGGTTCATTCTGCTATTTTTTTAGTTTTGGTTTTGAAAGGGGGTCATGCTCTGTCCCCCAGGCTGGAGTACAGTAGTGTGATCATAGCTCACTATAGCCGCGAACTCCTTGGCTCAAGCAATCCTCCTGCTTTTGCTTCCCAAGTAGCTGGGACTGCAGGTGCACTGCTGTCATGCCTGGCTTGCTTCATTTGTGTTGATGATGCATGCTTGTCTGGCATGTGGATGTGCCCTGCTAGCATTACCTTTCATTCATTGCAAAAACAGGCTGTTCCCTGTTTTTTTACTATCATGATCTATGCTACACTGAGTGTTCTGGTACCTGTCCTGGAGTATGGTGACAGGTCTATCCCTGCCTAGCTTGCTTTGAAAAGTTTAAAAACAACAGTGTAGGTCAGGCACAGTGGCTCACACCTGTAATCCCGGCACTCTGGAAGGCAGAGGCAGGGGTGGATCACCTAAGGTCAGGAGGTCAAGATGAGCTTGACCAACGTGATGAAACCCCATGTCATCTAAAAACACAAAATTAGCCAGGTGTGGCTCATGTCTATAATTGGAGCTACTTGGGAGGCTCAGGCAGGAGGATCTCTGGAGGCCAAGAGTTGGAGACCACCCTCGGCAACATAGTGAAACCTGTCTCTATGAAAAAAAAAAATTAAAAAGGCCAGGCACAGTGGCTCACACCTATAATCCCAGCACTTTGCACTTTGGGAGGCCGAGGCAGGTGGATCACCTGAGGTTGGGAGTTTGAGACCAGCCTGACCAACATGGAGAAACCCTTCTACTCAAAATACAAAAATTGCCAGGTGTGGTGGTACATACCTACAATCCCAGCTACTCGGGAGGCTGAGGCAGGAGAATCACTTGGACCCAGGAGGAAGAGTGCGGTGAGCTGAGATTCTGCTATTGCACACCAGCCTTGGTGACAAGAGGGAAACTCTCTCAGAAAAAATACATATATAAAATAATAAGTCAGACATGGTGGTGCATACCTGTAATCCCAGCTACTCAGGAGGCTGAGGCACGAGAATCGCTTGAACCCAGGTGGTGGAGGTTGCAGTGAGCGGAGATGATGCCACTGTGCCGCTGCATTCCAACCTGGTGACAGAGCAAGACTTCGTCTCAAAAAAAAAAAGAGACCTGTTTGTTTCACTCCCTGAACCATCAGGGCCTACACATTGCTAAGCAAAAACAAAAAAACGAAACAAAAACAGCAGTCAGTTTCACCTGCTCAATGAATTAAGAGCCAGGTCAGTGGAGAAGCTTCTTGATTCAAACCCCATACTCCTACGTAGGCTCCGCCTCTCCCATGGTGTCTCCAGCAACCTGCTCACCTGGCAAGCTCCAGGGAACACAAAGGTGGGCATCCTTCTTTCATGAAAGGAAGCCAAGCCAGGCAATCAGCAGAGGCGTTGGTGATGAGGAATGCTGAAGTCCATGTTACAAATGTGGCATTCATAGCAGGGAGAACACCGCAGGTGAGGCTGAAGGAATCCAGGTAAGAGGTGATATTAGGGGGTCAACTTGACGGGGTTAAGGGATACTCACATAGCTGGTAAAGTGTTATTTCTGAGTGTGTGCCTGTGAGGATGTTTCCAGACGAGACTGGCATTTGAATCAGTGGACTCAATGAGGATCCATCCTCGCCCCATGTGACTGGGCACTACCCAATCAGCAGAGGGTCCAAACATAAGAAAATGTCAGAGAAATGGTAAATTCATGTGTTCTCTCTTCTGCAGCCAGGAGGTCATCCTCTCCTGCCCCTGGAAATCACAACTCCAGGCTGTCTGGCCTCTGGGACTTACTCCAGTCACTCCAGGTTCTCAGGCCTTTGGTTGTGGACTGAGAATTCCACCATCAGCTTCTGTGGGTCTGAGATCTTTGGACTTGATCTGAGCCATGCTACCAGCTTCTCGGGTTCTCCAGCTTGCAGATGGCCTAGCATAGGACTTCTTCATAATCACATGATCCAGTTTCCCTAGTAGATCCCCTCTCACCCTCAATCCATCCACTATCAATCTATCATCTATCCACCTATCATGTATCCATCTTCTATCTCTCTACCTACCAATGTATCATTTATCCATCCATCCATCCTACCAGTTCTGTCTCCATGAAATAACCAGGGACCTCACCTCTGCCTGCAAATGACCTTCAACTGGGTCAAGGACATGGGCCATTTCCATACAATGCTCAGCCACGGAGGTCCAAGCTCTGTCTCCCACGAGATAATTTCTTCGATCACCTGGACCAAACAGCCTTCCACCAGGGTCACAAGGTCCTCTGCTGATGTCCTACTGGTTGGCACCATGGATGGCCCACATTTCCATTTACCATCTGGGTCTGACTGAAGGCCTGTATCCTGGGCATCCCTGGAATAAAATGAGGAACTGATCCCGGGTCTGGGGTTTTTCTCTGTAGGGCCAACGGGTCTGCGGAGAATCCAATGCACCAGGCTGGCCCCATCACAGCTTACCATAGTAAGCTTACCACAGAACAGGCAACAGAAACAAAAACAGCCACCCTACTGCCCCCATGGCCACAATCCACTGCCCCGAAGTCACTTGCAATTTCATGTTCCAGCTAGTCCAGGTTCGGGATGCATCTTATGTCCTTGTTTAATTAGCAGTTGTTTTTCTTTCTTACTGTTACACACAATACCGTATCATGCAATGGATGATGTCTCAGATTTGACGAGTTAAGGTATGTGCAGTGGAAGCCCTGACCTGATTCCCAAAAGAATGACAGAGGTGGCGCAGTGGGACACACCTTACCTAGCGGGTAGAGCCTAAAATCCAGTACAGCAAAAATCACCCACAAATGGGGCTTCTTTGGCTAAACAAACGTACATGGTCAGCTGGGTGTGGTGAACACAAACCCTTCAAAAAGCAGGAACACGCAGGGTGCCAGATGCTCAGAAAGGGACAGAAAAAGTGAGACTGACTCAAGGAGGGACAGTCACATGCCATGGCAAACAGCATCAACTCCCTGCTTGGGCAGTGTTTTTTTCTTTTCTTGAGACGGAGTCTCACTCTGTCTCCCAGGCTGAAGTGCAGTGGTGTGATTTTGGCTCATTGCAACTTCCACCTCCTGGGATCAAGCGATTCTTATGCCTCAGTCTCCTAAGTAGCTGGGATTACAGGCACTCGACACCAAACCCAGGTAAATTTTTGTATTTTTGGTAGAGATGGGGTTTCACCATGTTGGCCAGGCTGGTTTCAAACTCCTGACCTTGTGATCCACCCGCCTTGGCCTCCCAAAGTGCTGAGATTACAGGCATGAGGCACCATGCCCAGCTTCTCTCCTCTTCTACTCAGTTGCCTTAACGACTTGTGAGATTTTACCCCATTTGGCAGAAAAACAAACTGAGGCCCAGAGGAGATGCGAGAACCATAAAGCTAGTAATAGGCAGCATTGCTAGGGCCACAGCCTGGATGCAGGCCACAGGGGCAAGAAGGAGGGAACCAGGGCATCCTAGAGGACAAGCAACTCACACTTACTTCCTAGACTTGGTGCGTTTTTTCTTCCAGTTCTTTACCAAAACAGGCACGACTTGTTCCAAGGACAAATTCTCCTTGTTTAAGGACCAGAAGCCACTGCTATCCAGGGTCTGGTGGTAGCCCTGGACAATCAACCTGAGGCCAAGACACAAAGGGGTGTCAATGAGAGGAGGAGGAGGACGGAGCGTGGAGCTCACTCACTCTGCATACATGCCGATGCTGTGCCCTTGCCCAGCACAACGGCCCAGTGCAAAGGCAGGCAGCCACGAAGCTGGGGATGTCTGAATGTGGATAGACATTTGCACATATTACAAGGTTATTATAGCTCATTCTGTTGGGTCATAAAGGAAAAATGGCTTTCTTTTTGGGGGTGCGTATAAAAGATTTAGGGAAAAAAATATCAAGATGGCTCTAATTCACTATTTTTTTTCATTCATTTTTTTGTTTTTTTGAGATGGAGTCTCGCTATGTCACCCAGGTTGGAGTGCAGTAGTGTGTTCTTGGCTCACTGCAACCTCTGCCTCCGAAGTCTGGGACTACAGGCACACGCCACCACACCTGGCTAATTTTTTGTATTTTAGTAGAGATAGGGTTTCACCATGTTGCCCAGGCTGGTCTCAAAGTCCTGAGCTCAGGCAATCTCCCCGCCTCAGCCTCCCAAAATGCGGGGATTACAGGCATGAGCCACCATGCTTGGCCTCATTCCTTTATTTGGTGGTGGTCTCGCTCTGTCACCCAGGATGGAGTACAGTGGCACGATCATGGCTCCCTGCAGTTTCCAGCTCCTGATCTAGAGTGATCCTCCCACCTCAGCCTCCTGAGTGGCTGGGACTTCAGGTGTGAGCCATTATGATTGGCTAATTATTTTTTATTTTTATAGAGACAGAGTCTTCCTATGCTGCCCAAGCTGATCTTGCTCCTGGAAGGATTGCTCCTGGGCTCAAGCAATCCTCCCACCTTGGCCTCATGAAGTGTTGGTATTATAGGTGGGAGCCACCATGTCCCTTCAACTTTTTAATATTTTACATTAAAAAAGGCTAACGTGGGCCAGGATCAGTCGCTTATGCCTATAAGCCTAGCACTTCAGGAGGCCAAGTTGGGAGGACTTTGTGAGCTCAGGAGTTCAAGACCAGCCTGTGCAACACTGGGTGACTATCTACAAAAAGTAAAAATAAAAAATATTACCCATTCATAATGGCTCACACCTGTAGTCCCAGCTCCTCAAGAGGCTGAGGTGGGAGGATTGCTCAAGACCAGGAGGTGGAGGCTGTAGGGAGCCATGATCGTGTCATTGCGCTCCAGCCTGGGCAATAGAGCCAGACTTAAAAAGAAACAAGTTGAGGGGGGGAAAAAAGGCTGACATGACAAAGCATTAGCAGTCATGAAATCTGGGTGATAAGCTTATTGAGTTTTATTATATTAGTCTTTCTACGTGACTCTACCCAGGCTAGAGTGCAGTGGCGCAATCTCAGCTCAGTGTAACCTCTGCCTCCTGGGTTCAAGCAATTCCCCTGCCTCAACCTCCCAAGTAGCTGGGATTACAGGCACATACCACCAAGACCAGCTAATTTTTGTATTTTTTAGTGGAGACAGGGCTTTACCACATGGGCCAGGCTGGTCTCAGACTCCTGACCTCAGATAATCCATCCACCTTGGCCTCCCAAGTGCTAACATTACAGCTGTGAACCACCGCACTCGGCCAACTGAACACTTAAAAAGTTGAACACTTTCATTTTTTGTTTTAAAATAATTTCAAACTTACAGAAAAATTACTGAAATCATACTAAGAATTCACTCAACTCACTGCTATTAACATGTTGTCAAATTTACAGTATCATTCTGTGTCTGTCCATTCACACACACATACATGCGTGCGTGCAAACACATCCTCTTTTTCTAAACCAAACATTTAAAGGCCTAGCACAGTGGCTCACACCTCTAATCCCAGCACCATGGGAGGTTGAGGTGGGTGGATCACCTGAGGTCAGGAGTTTGAGACCAGTCTGGTCAACATGGTGAAACCCCGTCTCTACTAAAAATACAAAAAATTAGCTGGGCATGGTGGCGCATGCCTGTAATCCGAGCAACTCAGGAGGCTGAGGCAGGAGAATTGCCTGAACCCAGGAGGCGGAGGTTGCGGTGAGCTGAGATCGCGCCATTGCACTCCAGCCTGGGTAACAAGAGCGAAACTCTGTCTAAAAAAAAAAAAAAAAAAATTAGCCAGGCATGGTGGTGCATGCCTGTAATCCCAGCTACTCAGGAGGCTGAGACAGGAGAATTGTTTAAACCCAGGAGGCAGAGGCTACAGTGAGCTTAGATCATGCCACTGCATTCCAGCCTGGATGACAGAGCAAGGCTCTGTCCCCTCCCACCAGAAAAAAAAAGATGTAGGCTCTACATATCTTTACCCCCAAAACACTGGGGGTATCCCTGAACAATCCAGGACATGCTCTTATGTAACTGGAGCACAATTTTCCAAAACAAGAACGAATGTTATTAGTATGTACCTGGTGTCCTGCAGTCATATACAAATTACATTAACTGTCCCAGTTAATTGCTCTTTAATAGCAATTTGGAGAAATTATTTAAAACATCTAATCTTTTAAAAAGATGTTGGTAAAAAGTTCATAGAAGAATGAGACTGGGCATGAGGGCTCATTCCTATAATCCCAACACTCCTGGAGGCTGAGGCGGAAGAATCACTTGAGCTAAGGAGCTGGAGACAAGCCTGGGTAACATGGTAAAACCCCATCTCTGCAAAAAAAAAAAAAAAAAAATACAAAAACCTGTTGGGCATGGTGAAGCATGCCTATAGTCCCAGTACTCGGGAGGCTGAGGCAGGAGCATCACCTGAACCTGGTAGATCAAGACTGCAGTGAGCTATGACTGTGCTACTGCACTCCAGCCTCAGCGACAGAGAGAAAGCCTGTCTCCAAGAAAAACGAAAAGATGATGCGTATTAGGGTGAAAAAAAGATTCTTTAAATAATCCCCAATAAGATGTTGACAATGGGCAGAATAAGATGTACAAAAAGAAAACCACAAGGTGGCTCGGCATGGTGGCTCACACCTGTAATCCCAGCACTTTCGGAGGCTGATGCGGGTTTATCACCTGAGGTCAGGAGTTCAAGACCAACCTGGCCAACATGGCAAAATGCTGTCTCTAATTAAAAATACAAAAATTAGTAAGGCATGGTGGCACACACCTGTAATCCTAGCTACCTGAGAGACTGAAGCAGGAGAATCACTTGAACCCAGGAGGCAGAGGTTGTAGTGAGCTGAGACCGCACCACTGCACTCCAGCCTGGCAGACAGAGTGAGACTCCAACTCAAAATGAAAAGAAGACCAGAGGGGGGAATACTAAAATGGTGACAGTGGCTGCCTCTAGGTGTCTTCTTACTACTGATCTGCACATTTTTTAAACTCATGTTTCTTCCTATGGTGAGATAGTTTTATTTTTCTAAGGAGTGGGGGATGAGATGGGAACAATGTCAATAATAACTATACCTAATATTTAAAAAGCTCAAACCTGTCAGGTTGAACATGGTATCTATGCAAGAAATAAAAAATATAAAACAAAAACCCAAATCTGAAGCTAAAGGAAGAGCAGTCCAGCGTATGGCTGTCCCAGGCCAAGCCTTCTGCAGAGATTTAAGCTGTTCATGGCTCATGCGTTTATTACATTCAAGGTGATGGACTTGGAGGACAGAGTTGGTGTCTCTGAAACCACATGGCCAGCACAGGCAGATTCAAGACAGCTCTGCAGAAGAGCGAAGGAGAGAGAAGTCAAGCGGAAAGCTCAGCATGTTCATTCATTTATTCATTCATTCATTCATTCATTCCCCACCACCTCCCTGAGGTCTTGGGGGCCCAGCCTTACCCTGTGATCCACCAGAAGGTGATCCTGGACAGGAAGGAGGCGCTGGACTCTGGGCAAGGATTCTAGCGGAAAAAAAGAACAGGTTAGGGAGGAAGAGGGAAAGGAATGATTCAGCTTTTCATCCAGGCCAGAGCTTGACAAGGAGTAGTCAGCTGCCCATTCTTCCTTCAAGAGGACCAGGGTCCACTCCATACCATTCTTCACCCCAAAAGGATTCTCTCCTAAGCCCCAGGAGAAAGAAACTCATAGCAGCTCCTCTCCTTTCAAACAGAGTGTCTACCAGGTACAACCACAAGACAACAAGCTATCGACCTGCCTTATCTTCTATCCCCACAGCAACCCTAGGAGCTGGTGTTACCATCTTCCCGACTTCACTTATTCAACAAATACTTTCTGAGCACCTACTATGTGCTAGGCACTCTACAAGGTACTACAGAGTTACCTTAGATCCCCATGACAACCTCATAAGCTGGTATTACTATTGTCCCCATTTTACTCATTCAGGAATTGAATATTTATCGAGCACCTACTATGAGCTAGACATGCTACCAAGAACTTATATACTTGCATTATTTTATATCCTCATGGAATTCTATAAACATGGTATTACTATTATCTCCACTTCATTCATCCAACAAATATTTCCTGAGTACCATCCATGTGCGAAGCACCCTGCATACAAATCTGAACAGAAATGACCCCTGCCTCTATGGAGCCTGTGGTTCACTGCAGTAATCATCAGTAATACCTGCCAAGATTATATGCTATTAAGAGCTAGCTCTGTTCTAAGTGCTTTACACAAATTACCCTATTTAATCTTCATCCCCACCTACAAGGTAGGTGAAAGTATTATATCATCCATGTTCTGCAGTTAAAAGAAACTGGGGACCAGAGATGAAATGATTTGTTCAATGTCCCACAGCTAAAAGTGATGGAGACAGGACGTGAGCCCCAAAGAGTCAGGCTCCAAAGAGAGACATGCATCAAATGATCACACGAACAAATGCAAAACTGCAACTTCTGGGCCTTGATATACGTCCTAAGGTAGAGAAATATTACCAGTGAGACAAAGTCAACACATGGGGGTTGATCTGGTGTACCAAGGTCAGAGAAGGCTCCCCTGATGAAGACAGTCAAGCTGGCGCCTGAAAGATGAGAACTAAGTAACGAGGAAAGGCAAGGCATTCCCAGCAGACAGCAGCACGTGCAAAGGCCTGGTGGTAAAAGGAAGCATGGCAGACTCCAGGAACAAAAAGGAGGCCTGAGCAGTCTACACTGATAGCTGTTCACAGCCTACACTGCAGGCCACATTTTTTGTATTCATTCTAAGGGCAAGGGAAAGTACTGAGAACCTAAGCAAGCTATCAAAGAATTTATTTCCCAGAGGCATAAAGATGAGCCCCAACTCAACACAGGCAAGGAAAAGGACGGACACAGAGTCCTGAGATGACAGACCAAGCCTGGCTTTCAACACAGATGCATTTGGGTCAAAATTCTGAAACAAAAGCTTTAAGCAGGAGAGGGAATAAAGGTCGCCATGGAGCAATGAGAGCTTCAGCCAAGGACTCGACTCAAAGTTCCAGCCTTGTGCAGAGATAAGGGGTTTACAGAACCCAATAAGGCAGCAAACTCTCCTCAAGCGGTTTTCCATCCAAGGCTGGGCATGCTTTTAAAAAAATATTGTATCCTGGCAGGGTGTGGTGGTTCATGCCTGTAATCCCAGCACTTTGGGAGGCCAAGGCAGGCAGATCACTTGAGGTCAGGAGTTGGAGACCAGCCTGGCCAACATGACAAAACCCCATTTCTACTAAAAATACAAAAATTAGCTGACAGTGGTGGCTCATGACTGTAGTCCCAGCTACTCAGGAGGCTGAGGCGAGAGAATCACTTGAACCCAAAAGGCAGAGGTTGCAGTGAGCTGAGATCCCACCACTGTACTCCAGCCTGGGGACCCTGTCTGTATCTGGGCCCTATCCCCATCAGGGATTCTGATTAAGCTGGTTTGGGGTACGACTGGTACACTGAAACTGTGTTTTTGTTTTAAATGTTCACATTCTTCTTGAAAAAGTGGCTGGGCAGGAAATATGCAAGATAAGCCAAGAACATCTTGTCACACTGGACAACAGAGAAACTAAGCATGAACAGGATTGTTAGAAGGCCCAAGAGCAAAGCAGAAGTGCCACCACAGGCTAAAGAAGGGACAATTTGAGCTTTGACAAGGAAAGTAAGTGCAACGGGATGAAACATATCATGTATGTTTGGTTTGTTTGTTTGTTTGGAGATGAAGTCTTGCTCTGTCTCCCAGGCTGGAGTGCAGTGGCGTGATCTTGGCTCACTGCAATCTCCGTCTCCTGGATTCAAGTGATCTTCCCGCCTTGGCCTCCCAAGTAGCTGGGATTACAAGCATGAACCAAGACATTGGGCTAATTTTTCTATTTTTAGTAGAGACACGGTTTCATCCTGTTGGTAACCAGGCTGGTCTTCAACTCCTGACCTCAAGTGATCCACCCGCCTCAGCTTCCCAAAGGGCTTGGATTACAGAAATGAGCCACCACACCTGGCCAAAAACATCCATTTTTACTTAAAGTTTTAATGATTAATTTCACAGTATAATGTGAAAAGTAATGAGTCTCTGGCAGTCTTATCCCGAAAACTGGGGCTCATTATAAAGCACTACTTTGCTCAGTCCCATTTTCCTTCAAATCACCTATTTTGAGTCAATACACTAGTTTCATTTTCCACCTCTGTATAGGGGCGGTAAATACTACTAGGAAAAAACCCATAATTAGCACAAGTACGAATTCAAGGTTTCCAACCTGAGCATAAGCATTGCTTTGTAATTTTTTTTTTTTTTTTTAACCCATCCCAGGTTACAGTCTCCTATTACCCCAAAATGAAATCTCAAATGTCCTCCATTCTTCAAAAAAACCCATGCTGCCCCCTCAGTGGAAAACATCAACCATGAATTATAGATCTCTTCACTTTACCTTCACACCACCTATTTCTGTCCCACTGACTGTGCTTATTACCATAGATGTCTAGCATTAGACCGAACTCCTAGGGAAAAGGAACTCACATTCATTTCTTGGTCCCAAGGGCTAAACTCCAAAGCATAATTAGGGAAAGAACTCCTGTTCTTGTGTCAGTTTGCTTAGAATGATTAAGGCAGCAAATCACCTTGCCATGTATGTACCTATGCTACAATCCTGCATGATCTGCACATGTACCCCAGAACCTAAATTACAATAATAATTTTTAAAAACTCCAATTCTTTCAAGTTCTGAATTCATGGTCCTCTCAAACATAGCAGTGTACTCAAGCTCTGCTTGTTTTCCTGATCCAGTTCTCCAACTTTTGTGCTGCTGGTGGGGGGCCGGTTCCTTACAAAATAGGCCAGGAAAGCAAAAATGTCTAGAGATTATTCCCACATGGTAATCTTTGCAAATAAAACTCTTAGGCCTAACTTTATACTAATAAAAATTTCATGATACTTTTTTTTTTTTTGAGACAGGGTCTTGTTCTGTCACCCAGGCTAAAGTGCAGGCTAAAGCTGACTACAACCTCATCCTCCTGAGCTCAAGCAGTCCTCCCACCTCAGCCTCCCACATGTTGGGGCCATAGGCACAAGCCATCATGTGTGGCTAATTTTCTGTAGAGATGGGGTTTCACCATGTTGCCCAGGCTGTTCTAAAACTTCTGAGCTCACAGGATCTGCCTGTCTCAGCCTGCCAAAGGGCTGAGATAACAGGCATGAGCGACTCTGTCCAGCACAATACCACATTTTAATTGTGTGTCGAGGTAGCTGGATTGAAGGAAGAAATGGGTACTCTATTTTCTTTTAATTTGCTGTCCTAAGGGGTTTTAAACACACTAATATTAAAGTTTAAATGCCCCAGAGCTGAAAAAGAGATTTAAAAACTTGACAGTCTCACAGCATCTGGTATAAGTTGAAGAAAAATAATAAAATGCAAAGTACTTAATATTTTAAAAGAATTTGAGTGAATTTTACATCTATAAATATGAAATCAGAATAATCTGAGGAAACGATTTCAGAGATGAAAAATTTCAGAGATGAAAAGCATGATTTGTCAAATTTAAAACAGCAATAGAAACAATAAGCAACATATGAAATATAACCAAACAAAAATTAGTAACATAAAGAAATCAGCAAATGAATTATCCTACAACTCAAATCAAAAGGACAAAATAGATTAACAAAAGAAAAAAATGTTAGAAATATACAGATCAACCTTACCAATACTGTGTATAGAAAGAAAACAGTATTTTTTTTTGACAAATTTATTGAGCATCAAGCATCTAGTACACTATAGTCATGATACAATAGAGAATAAGAGAGACATGAAATGTCTCTTCAAAACATCCACATTCTAGAACAAATGAAGCTGAAGTCATTTCATTTGCTTATGAAGAAAGGGGGCAGAAAGAGAAGAAAGGGAAAAAAAATGTATACATTTTATGTTTTAGCCAAATTTAAGACAAAGAGATTATGATAGAATTTCAAAGATTTCAGAGATAAAGTATCCTTCAAGCACGGTGAGGACTGGGTGTCCAGGGTAATCCAGTTTAAAAAAAAAAAAAACTGGGTGGCAATGTTTTTAAAGGAATACCACATGTGGACAAGGACAGGGTTAAATTGGTACTCCCATACATTTGAAATGGGAACATAACTTGTTTTAATTTTCCAGATGTAAATTTGACAACTCCACTTCATGTACAGCATAAGAACCTTACTAAGGTTTCTGCCAGGCATGGTAGCTCACACCTGCAATCCCAGCACTTTGGGAGGCTGAGGAAGGTGAATCGTTTGAGGTCAGGTAGATCACCTGAGGTCAGGAGTTCAAGACCAGCCTGGCTAACATGGTGAAACTTCATCTCTACTAAAAATACAAAAATTAGCTGGGTGTGGTGGCGCATACCTGAAATCCTAGCTACTTGGGAGGCTGAGGCAGAATTGTTGAACAGAGGCAGAGGTTGCAGTGAGCAGGGGTTGTGCCACCACACTCCAGCCTGGGCAACAAAGTGATACTCTGTCAAATAAATAAGACCTTAGTAAGGTTTCTTATACCCTTCCCATCACCTTCCATTCTTTGTGCTACTGTCATACCTTTTACTCCAACGTGTCATAAAAGTTATAACTTATTATTTTTGCTTTAAACAACTATCTTTTGAATGCTACTATTTCTTTAATTCACAATGTTGTGCAGCCATCACCATTAATTGTAGAACATTTCCATCACGCAAAAAGGGAAATCCTGTACCTGTTAGCAATCACCTTCAATACAACAATCTTTAAAGAGATTTAAAAAGAAAAAAAATTGTCTTATTTTTTACTCCCAAAGTTACCATTTCTAGCACTTCTCAATCCTTTGTGAAGATCTAAATTTCCATTTAAAATCATTTCCCTTCTGCCTGAACAACTTCAACATTTCTTGTAGAGGTCTGCCAGCAACAAGTTCCAGTAGAACTTTTTTTTTTTTTTTTTTTTTTTTGGAGATAGGGTCTCACTTTGTCACCCAGGCTAAAGTGCAGTATGGCTCAAATACAGCTCACTGCAGCCTCTGCTTCCCCAGCTAAAGTGACACTCTCACCTCAGTCTCCCAAGGAGCTGAGACCACAGGCGCACGTCACCATACCTGGCTTTTTGTTTTTTGTAGAGATGGGGTTTCGCCATGTCACCCAGGCTGTTCTCGAACTCCTGGGCTCAAGCAACCCTCCTGCCTCAGCCTACCATACTGCTGAGATTTCAGGTGTTGGCCACTGCACACAGCCCCAGTAGGATTTTTTAAAAAGTACTTTAAAGATGTCTCTCCAGGCCAGGTGCAGTGGCTCACACCTGTAATCCCAGCACTTTGGGAGCCTGAGGCAGGCAGACCGTGAGGTCAGGAGTTTTGAAACCAGCCTAGCCAACATAGTGAAACCCCTTCTCTACTAAAAATACAAAAATATTAGCCAGGTGTGGTGGCATGCACCTGTAATCTCACCTACTCAGAAGGCTGAGGCAGGAGAATTGCTTGAACCTAGGAGGTGGAGTTGCGGTGAGCTGAGATCACACCACTGCACTCCAGCCTGGGCAAGAATGACTCTGTCTCAAACAAAAAAAAAAAAGTCTCTCCACTGTATTTTGATTTGCTAAGTTCCTGATGAGAAGTCTGCTGTCATTCTTACCTCTGTTACTCTATACATGATGTGTATTTTTTTCTCTGCCTGCTTTTAAGATTTTCTCTTTATTATTGGTTGCCAACAATTTGATGATGATATGCCTTGGATGTGGTTACCTTTATAGTTATTCTCCTTGGGGTTCTTAAATATGTGGGCTTATAGTTTTCATCAAATTTGGAAATTTTCTGGTCATTATTTTTTACAATATTTTTTTCTGTTCTCCCCTTTCCCTCTTTTCTGGAGCTCCAATTACATGTATGTCAGGCTGTTTCTAACAATTGTCCTTGTTATAGTCATTGATTCTCTATCAATTTTTCTATTTTTCTTTCTGTTCTAATTTTGGACAGTTTCTATTGCTGTCCTGAAGTTCACTGATAAGCAGTGCCTAACTACTGTTAATGCCATCATTGTACTTTAAAATTTATTTCCAACTCTAGATGTTCTGTGTGGATCTTTTTAAAATATACCTTCTAGTTCTCTTCCCATTAGGTTATCCATTTCCTCTTCTTTTTTGAACCAAGAACAAATTTGTAATTGCTGTTTTCATGTCTTTGTTAATACCCTCATCTCTGTCATTTCCGGATCTAGTTGATTTTTCTCCTGATTATGTCATATTTTCCTGGTTTTCTGCATGCCTGGTCATTTTATTGAATGCCTAACATTGTGAGTTTTGTGTTTTAGATTTTGTGTATTTCTTTAAATGCACTGGACTTTGTTCTCATATACAGATAAGATTCTTTAAATCAGCTGAATCTTCCAACACTTGCTTATTCATTGTTAGAGTAGGTCCAGAGTACCCTTTAACTTAGGGCTAATTTAGCCTCATTACAAAAGGCCATGCCCTTCTATATACTCTGGCTAATGGCAATACAGACTATTCCCAGCTCTGTTTGAATTCTAGGAATTGTTTAGCTAGCTCCTTTCCAGTAGAGTTCTTTCTCTGGCCTCAGGTGCTCTCCTCTCATGCATGTGTAGGTCAGGACTCAACCTGACTTCAGGAGACTCCTCCACCTGCCTCTGGAGTTTTGTGTACAACTCCCATGTCTCTGGTACTCTGCCCCACAAATTATGACAATCTTCCCTCCCCACCAATCCCCATCTTGTCCTCTCAATTCAGTAAGACACCACGCTTTAATTTGGTTTCCCCATCCCTGCTCTGTACCCTGAAAACTACCTCCAGATAATAAATTGGGGTAACCATACAGCTCAGCCAGTTTGTTTCCCATCTTTCAGTAACCAGTCTTATGTTGCCTGTTACCCAGTACCTACAAATTGCTATTTCATATATTGTCCAGTTTTCTAGTTACTTAAATAGCAAAGTAAATCCATTCCTTGCTATTCCATCACTGCTGGGCAGAATATATATTTAAGTATATATTCAAGTAACAGTTTCTCAACTTCGTATCTTGTTGTTGCTGTTTTGAGACAAGGTCTTACTCTTGCCCAAGCTGGAGTGCAGTGGCTCATAACTCACTGCAGCCCTCAAACTCCTGGGCTCCAGGCATCCTTCCACCTAGGCCTCCTAAAGTGCTGGGATTACAAGCATGTGCCTACCATTATACCCTCAATTTAGTATCTCAAGGCTTAGTCTTCATTGAGCTCTACCTCTTTAAAACAACAAATATGTTTCTTCCTTTTTTTCTTGGAATTTGCCCTGCTCTTATTAGTGTGACACGGAACTGTTAATTCTCCTACCTTTTTGATTATGATTTCTGATTCTTGAATCCTGCAAGTTTTAGGAAAGTTTAGGCGAGTTTCCAAAATCCTATTCTTGCCACATTTTCTTCTACATCTATATATATAGGACTTCACCCTGTGAAATTTCAACAAGTTCCACAAATTAATTCATGACCTCTTTTGGGGCTCTTAACAGAAATACTATGCAACTGGCCTTGGACTTCTTCATTCATAGAGGAGGGAAAAGGTGAATACAAAATATAATTTTTACATTTTGACATTTTAATGTGTGTGTGTGTGCGTGTGTGTAATTTTCTTTTTTCTTTTCTTTTTTTTTAAGCAGAGTCTTGCTCTGTCACCCAGGCAGTTCAGTGGTGCAATCTTGGCTCACTGCAACTTTCTCCTCTGGGGTTCAAGTCATTCTTGTGCCTCAGCCTCCCGAGTAGCTGGAACTACAGGCATTTGTCACCATGCCTGGCTCTAATTTTTGTATTTTTAGTAGAGACGGGGTTTCACCGTTGGCCAGGCTGGTCTTGAACTCCTGGCCTTAAGTGATCTGCTGGCCTCAGCCTCCTAAAGTGCTGGGATTACAGGCATGAGCCACCACACTGGCTGTAAAAATACTTTTATACACATATAACCAGAGGAAAAAAACAGAAGTTAATTCACTTAAAATGTTAAGAATGATGATCTGTTTTATGGGTAACATTATCTTATTTTTCTGTATTTTCAATGCGCACGCGCGCGCACACACACACACACCCCTATTGTTTAAGTCCCCATTTCTAGCTCATAATTCCAGCTGTTTTTGCAGGCCAGAATCTCACACCACTATTTTCAAAAACAAGTCACATATCTTCCACCTAAAGCCTGTCTCCCTCTGTGCCAGTTAATGAAATCCAGTCCTCCCACAGGCTTCAGAGTCATTTCAACTTGTTGGAAACAATGAATTTCAATTCATGAGAAACAATATTATTGCAGAGGGCTCCAGAATATTCATCTCAAAGGAGCATTAAAAAGCTAGCAGAATGAAAAACCCCCTTTTTTCCAGGTCAGAGATGTGGGGAAAATCTGCAAGGAGGAAGCCATGCCCTTGGCGTAGAAGCAGCTTGTTCCTGGGGCAAAGAGGTAGATTTGGAAGGGCAGGCCAAAGTTTGACAGTAAGCCAAGGGGGGAAACTATTGAGCAGAGTCAAGAGGCTGGGGACTTGAACCTGCATTTTGGGGGTACCCATATATGACAAAAGGATAAACGTCATAAACCGAGCTTGAAATGGTGCTTTGGCATAAAATTGTTTTGCTGACCAAACTGGCATTTAATATTGGTTGAAATGAAAAAGACACACCAGCCATCAACTTTTTACCAAGTAATTAACCAGCTCTGAATAATGTCATGTCTTTTTACTTTAATGCTCTTTTGAAAACTGGTAATAAATGAACAATGTATAGAATTCAAAAGTCACAAAATAGTATGGACCTTGAGAACACTGTGCTAAGTGAAACAAACCAGTTACAAAAAGACAAATACTACATGATTCCACTTGCATGTGCTATCTAGAGTAGTCCAATTTATACAATCAGAAAGTAGAATGGTTACTGCCAAGGGTAGGGGGAGTTATTAAGTAGACGTTTAATGGCTATGAAAAAGTTTTGGAGACTGGTTGTACAATATGAATATACTTAACACTACTGAACTGTACCCTTAAAAATGTTTACTGTACTAAGTTTTGGTATATGTATTTCATCACAATTAAAAATTTACAAAAAAATTGTCACAAATTAGTATAGGAAGTATCACCCAGTTGTGCCTTCCGGCCACTCACTTCCAATCCTCAGAGACAGGCAGTGTTAGGATACATTCTCATCTTTCCAAATATACTCTATCTATATATGCTTGCAAATATATGCCTTTTGAGATAAAACACATCCATACACAAATAGTAGCATACTACACATACTGTTCATGCACTTTTATCTTTTCATTTACTATACCTTAGAGACTTTACTAAATTACTTCATATGGAACTGCTTTATTCCTTTTAAGAGCTGCTACTAATTGACATATGACTGTATCAATTATTTTACTACTTTCCTACTTACAGGTAATTAGGTTTTGTAAGAACTTTTGTGCCTACAAACACAGCAATGAATTCCTTCCTGCTATTTTTAACCCCCACATATGCAAGTGTGTAAATATATGTTATATACTTAGGATAAAACTGCTAAAACAAAAGTTACGTGCATTCTTCATGTGTGACTGCATGTATGCACTGTTTTTATTTACATAGAAATGTGTATTGAAGTACAGCATACATTTAGAACAGTACACAATTCTTAAGTTCATAGCTTGATGAATTTTCCCAATATAATCCCACCTAACAGAGATTAAAAAAAAAAAAAAAGATTATAAGCCTCCAAAAGTCCCTCATGTCTCCATCCAGTGAGCTCCCCAAGAGTCATGCTACCTTGACTTCTAACACCACAATTTTGTCTGTTTTTGAAGGTATATTTTTGTGTTTGGCTCTTTCACCTAACATTATTGTTTTTGAGTCATTCATGTTGGGTGAATTGTAATTCATTCTTATTGCTCTAAAATATCCATTATGTAAATACATCACAGCTTATCTAAACTTCACTACACAGGTATGTGCATTCTTAAATTTTAATATTATTCAATTGCTCTCCATAGAGTTTAGAATTTTACCATTAATATAAAGAAGTAGCTATTTTCCTACACCTTAGCCAACAGCTAATTAAACTTCTGTACCTTGGCTAACTGGATATTTTTAAAATGCTTTCAGTATAGTTTCAATTTGCTTTTCTCTTATAACAACTGAAACTGAGGAACATTTCATACATTTATGTATGAAAGCCACTTGTCTTTCCTTTGAACTGTCTCTGAATGTGTCCACTTGGTCTTTTCTACCAGCAAGTGATCCTGCTTTGTAAAGGAAATTAGCCCTTTGAACATGCTGCATGGCAACTACTTTTTCCCAGCTTATCGCTGGAGTCTCAATTTATTTTATAGTAGTTTTTGTCATGCCTAGGTTTTTTCCTGTTTGTTTGTTTAAGATGAGAAGTCTCGTTCTGTTGCCCAGGCTGGAGTGCAGTGTAGTGGTGGGATCTCAGTGGCTCATGCCTGAAATCCTAGCACTTTGGGAGGCCAAGGCAGGTGGATCACTTGAGGTCGGGAGTTCAAAACCAGCCTGGCTAACATGGTGAATCCCCTGTCTCTATTAAAAAAAAAAAAAAGAAAAATTAGCCAGGTGTGGTGGCAGGTGCCTGTAACGCCAGCTACTCAGGAAGCTGAGGCAGGAGAATCGCTTGAACCCAGGAGGTGGAGTTGCAGTGAGCTGAGATCACACCACTGTACTCTAGCCTGGCCAAGAAGGAGACTCCATTTAAAAAAAAAAAAAAAAAAAATGGTGAGATAGCGAGCTAGTTTTCTTTTTTCCCTAATGGCAACTCAGTTCATCCAACACTATTTACTAAAGAATTCACTATTTTCATCACATATACCACTGCTGACCACACAAAACATTCCTATAAATGAGGCTACTTCAGGGCTCTCAACTCTGTGCCAGTGGTCTGATGCTCAAATTGGTTTGGCTTCAAATACTCTAATATTTAACAGCACTAATACCTCCCTCTTCATGAACAGAGTTTCGAAATTTTTGTGAAAATATTCATTTTTGTTCTTTCATATAAACACAGAATCAAGTTTTGAAAAGCCTACGGAGATATTAATTGGGATTACCTTAAATTCACAAATTGTGTGTGTGTGTGTGTGTGTGTGTGTGTATACATGTATGTATGTATATATTTTCCCCCAGAGATGACATCACACTATATTGCCCAGGCTGGTCTCCAAACTCCTGGCCTCAAGCAATCCTCCCACCTCAGCCTCCCAAAGTGCTGGGTTATAGGCGTGAGCCACTGTGCCTGGCCTATTTCACTAAATTTAAGATATTTTCAAAGTAAGATGCACAGTTATTTTATGCCACTTGAAAGAGCTTCTTTAGACTTCAACATTTCTGTTTTCATATCACATCTGACTTGTGCTTATAATGAAAGGAACATTATGTAAAATAAATTGGTTAAGGTGCTCCTAGCCTAACTTCACAATTACCACAAGGTCAGAAGTACCTGGAAGATATTATCAGTTTTAAGGTATATCTTCACTTTAGAAATCATAAAAGGTTTAAAAAAAAAAAAAAGTGTCTTTCTAACAATATAAAATATGGCAACTTAGAGGGGATAATGACATCTTATCAATGTGAGAGCTATCCTGTTCAAGAACAAAATATGTTTTAACATTTATTCTTTTGTTTAATACACCTCTCTAATATTCAATTCTTTTATGAGCATCAGTAAAGTTTTTTATTTTTCAGAAGTATCTTTGATTTTCTTGTTAATTATTAAGTTTATCTTACTTTTTTCTTTGTAGAGATAGGGTCTCACTCTGTTGCCCAAACTGGTCTCGAACTCCTGGGCTCAAGTGATCCTCCTGCCTTGGCCTCCCTCCCAAAATGCTGGAATTATAGGCATGAGCCACTCTGCCTGGCCAGTTCATTTCTAAGTAGAATTATTTTCCTTCAAAAATTGTTTGAAAAATGTGTAAAACCTTTATACAGAAAATTATATAATAATATTGAGAAAAAAAGACCAAAATCATGGAGAAAAAAACATTTATGAATCAGAAGATTCAATAGTACAAAGATTTCAAATTCCCATTATAGCAGGTGTAACTAAAAACAAAACAAAAAAATTTCAATTATTCCAAACTGATTTAACACAATTCCAATCAAAATCCTAACAGGTATTCTTGTGGAACATCACAGACTATTATAAAATGCATGTGGAAATGCACAGGGCCCAGGGCCACACATAACTAAGATTTATTATCCACTGAGTATCAAAACATAAAACTAGACAAGTGATTCTCAAACTTTTCGGTTTGACATTCCTGCAAACTATTGAGATTCTAAAATGTTTTAGTTAACATGGGTTAGAGCTATTATATTTATCACATTAGAAATTAAAACAGGAAATTTATTTATGTATTGAGATGGAGTCTCCCTCTGTCACCCAGGCTGAAGCATAGCGGCATGATCTCGGCTTACTACAACCTCCACTTCCCAGGCTCAGGCAATTCTCCTGTCTCAGCTTCCCAAGTAGCTGGAATTACAAACATGTGCCACCACATCTCACTAATTTTGTATTTTTAGTCGAGACAGGGTTTCACCATGTTGTCCAGGCTGGTCTCAAACTCCTGACCTCAGGTGATCTTCCCGCCTCAACCTTCCAAAGTGCCGGGATTACAGGCATGAGCCACCATGCCCAGCCAAAACAGGAATGTTTTAAATATCAATTCATTCATTTAAAAACAACAAAAAATCTATTATATGCTAACATAAATAATACTTCAATGAAAAATACCTGTTTTCCAAAACAAATTTAAAAAAATGAGTGAGAAGAGTGGTACTCTTTGACATTTTGGAAATCTTCTTTATTTGGGAGACAGTTTGGTTCTCTTATCTGCTTCTGCATTCAATCTGTTGCAACACTGCATTTCATGTGGCTTCTGGAAAAGTCTATCATACACTTGTGAGAGAATGCGTCTGAGGCAAAAAATCACCAAGTGTTACTATGAAAATAGTTGTGACCTGGCCAACACCCCACTCTGAAAAGCTCTCAGGAAACCAGGAATAGAAGAGGCAGGTAAATCCTTATATACACAATCACCTGATTTGTGTCCAAGGAAGCTCTACAGAGCAGGAAGGGATGGCCTTTTCTATAAATGGAACTAAACAACACCATCAACAACGTCATCATCATCATCATCATTGTATCATCATCATGTGTCATCTAGGAAAACAAACTGACCCCATCTCACACCACACACACAAAAATTCCAGAGATTGATTTAAATATGAAAGGCAAACAATAACAGAAAATAATGTACATTATCTTCACACAGGGATACAAAAACTCCTAATTACAAAAGAAAAGTCAGAAATGTTCAACTACATTAAAATTAAGATTTTCTTTAATCAGAGAAATGCAAATTAAAACTACAATGCGATATTATCTCACTCCAACTTAAATGGCTTTTATCAAAAAGACAGGCAATGACAGATGATGGCGAGGATGTGACAGATGAGGCAACATTCCCACTGTTGTTGGGAATGTAAACTAGTACAATCGCTATGTGGAGGTTTCTCAAAAAAACTAAAAATAGAACTACTGTGTGATTCAGCAATCCCACGGCTGGGTATACACCCAAAAGAAAGGAAATGAGTACATCGAAGAGATTTCTGCACTCCTGTGCTTACTGCACCATTATTTACAATAGCCAAAATATGGAATTAACCTAAGTGTCCATCAATAGATGAATGGATAAAGAAAATGTGCTACTTAAACACAATGCAGTACTATTCAGCCATCAAAATGAATGCAATCCTGCCATTTGGAACAACATGGATAAAACTGGAGGGCATCATGTTAAGTGAAATTAGCCAGGCACAGAAAGATGAACATTGTATGTCCTCACCCATATGTGGGAGCTAAAGAAAAAAACTGAACCCATGTAGACAGAGTAGAGGACAGGAAGGGAAGTGGGAAATGAGGGATGGGTGAACGGGTACAAAAATACAGTTAAAAAAAATGAGTAAGTCTAGTGTTCAGTAGCACAATAGGGCAACACGGTTAACAGTAATTTATTTTATATTTCAAAACAACTAGTAAACTAGAATTGGAATATTTCTAACATGAAGAAATGATAAATGCTTCAGGTGATGGGGTACTCTACCCTAATTTGATAATTATGCATTGTATGCTTGCATCGAAATACCACATCCACCCCAAAAATATGTATGGTTATTATGTATCCATAATATTTAAGAATTAAAATTTTTTCCGTTAGCAAAGAGATACCTTTAAGAAAATAAAAAGGCTAACCACTAGCTAGTAAAACATACCTGCAACACAGATATGGGGCAGGGAGAGGAGGAGATTAATATATTTATCCCTTATACAAACCAATAAAACAAAGAACACCCAGCAGAAAATTAGACAAAAGACTTCAATGAGCTCTTCAAACAGAAGACATCAAAATGGCCAAAATATATATATATATATTAAAAGGCTGTTCAACCTCATTAGTAATCAGAGAAATGCAAATTCAAACCAAAGTGGAGTGTTAATTAGTACAATCACTTTGGGTAACTGTTCTGTAGTTTCTAATAACATTAAACACTCACCTACCCCATGATCCAGAAATCCACTCCTAGATATATACCCTAGAGAAATAAGTATATATAAGAATGTTCATAGCAGCTTAATTCACACTATCCAAAACCTAGAAATAATCAAGAAAATGAACAAACAAAGTTGTAATATAATCATACAACAGAACTCAGCAAGAATAGAAGTAACTAACAACTTGGATAAATTGCAAAAAACCATTATGCTGGGCAAAAGAAGCCAGACACGGTAGAGTCCATACTATCTGAGCTCATTTCTGTGAAGTTCAAAAACAAGCAAAACACACAGATAGTGGTCGAAGTCAAAAACAGTGTGAACAGAATAGCAGCTTCTTTCTGAAAAAGAGCATGAGAGAACTTTCTGGGGTGATGGAAATATTCTATATCTGGGTAGTGGTTACAAAGATACATTTATATGTAAATTATTCTTTCAGGCTGTACATTTTTTGTATTTTATTGTGTATGACATATACCTCAGTTAGACACAGAAACCCATGATGTACCTACCAGAATGGTTAATAAAATTTAACAGATTGACAATTCTAAGCCTTGGCAAAGAGGTAGATAAGCAATAATTCTCACACATTGTTGGCAGGAATCTAAACTAGAGCAACCACTTTGGAAAATAGTCTGGCATTACTAAGTAAAACTAAAGATATACAAAAATGTTTATAGCAGCAGTATTCATAATTGCTGTAAACTGGAGACAAATATCAACCAGAAAGAGAGTGAAGGCTGGGCATGGTGGCTCATGTCTGTAATCCCTTCACTTTGGGAGGCCAAGGCAGGTGGATCACCTGAGGTCAAGGGTTTGAGATCAACCTGGCCAACATGGTGAAACCCCGTCTCTATTAAAAATACAATAATTAGCAGGGCATGGTAGTGCACACCTGTAGTTCCAGCTACTCAGGATGCTGAGGCAGGAGAATCACTTGAACCCGGAGGCAGAGATTGCGGTGAGCCAAGATCGCGCCATTGCACTCCAGCCTGGGTGAAAAGAGTGAAAAGTCAGTCTCCAAAAAAAAAAAAAAAGAGTGAATACATCAACTGTATTCACTATTAGATTCCTAACAGAGTATTATTCAGCAATGACTAATGAACAAATTACAGCTCCATAAAACACAGGCGAATCTCACAAAATAACACTGAGTGAAAGCAGGCAAGTAAAGAAAACAAACTAAATGGTTCCATTTATGTAAAGTTCAAAGAGCAGGGAAAACTAAACTATCAAGTTTGGGTGCGATCTTAGAAAAGTAAGAAAATTATTCTCATGAAAGTCAGGAGAGACGTAACATTTTTGAGAAGGAGGAGGCATATAGTTGATTAGGGGGAAGTTAAGGGAGGGCTTTGAGAAGCACTGGCATTGGTCTATTTAAACACCTGAATATAGGTTACAGGGTTATGCTTTGTTGATTACAACAACAAAAGATGCACCGCTCAATAATTTTTCTGTGTGTATGGTTTTTTTCTTGAGACAGAGTCTCACTGTGTTGCCCAGACTGGAGTGCAGTGACACGATCTCAGTTCACTGCAACCTCTGCCTTCTGGATTCTCCTGCCTCAGTCTCCCAAGTAGCTGGGACTATAGGCACCTGCCACCACACCAAGGTAATTTTTTGTGCTTTTTAAGTAGAGACGGTTTCACCATGTTGGCCAAGCTAGTCTTGAACTCCTGACCTCAGGCAATCCAGGCACCTCGGCCTCCCAGAGTTCTGGGATTACAGGTGTGAGCCACCATGCCCAGCCAGTGATGCCTTTTGCTAAGATAGTAAACAGCATTTTCGGAGGAAGAACATGAAATAAATCTTGGACATACTGAATTTCAAATACTTTTTAGACATCCAAGTAGAGATATCCAGTACGCAATTAGGTATTAGCAGATCGAGTTCTCAACAGCAGAAACTGGGGTAGAGATGAAAATGTTGGATTTGCCCATGAGTGAGGCCATGGACATGGCTGTGACTGCTTAGGGAAAGAATAATGACAGAAGGGCCTAGGGCTGATTGGTGAAACATCAACATTTAATGGCCAAATACAGGAGAATAAGCCAGCCAAAAAAAAAAAAAAAAAAAAAAAAAAAAAGAAAAAAAAAAAAAAAAAAAAAAAAAAAAAAAAAAGCAGAGATATGGAGAGTGGTAGGAGGAAAATGAAGAACATGTCATGAACCATTAAGCAAGAGGAAAGAGTGTCTCAAGAGTTAAGAAGTCACTCTCTGCAGGTTGATCCATAGCTGAGGAGTGGCGGGAGGGGAAGGGAGAGGACATGAATTGTGTAATTCTCAGCAAGTCAGTTGTTGCTCCATCTGTTTCTAGCTGATTTGACACAGGCAACAACCCAACAGAAAACCAATGCTTCTGAGAATGGCCGCAAGTGTTTATGTGCTGTCTTTTGAGGTGAGAAATCAAGCCTGACCTCTTCTTTCTCCTGATTCTCAGGAAGGAAGAAGGCACATGTGAAAACACTGATTGGGCCTGTGTGTCACTGGGAAGGATCACTGTTAAAAGATCAGCACACAAATGTAAGCTCACTTTTCCCCTTCTTCCATGTGACTGAAGTGGTTGAGAAGGTTGTCACTCCCTCCTGTACCGTCCACTGTCAGGGATAGCCAGAGCCAAACCTACTGCTTGGGCAGAAGAGGCCAGGGCAGGTGTCCAAAGTCAGATCAGCAGTCAGCCAGGGCAAATGGGCTTGCTCTGGTTACATGACCCAGGGCAAGTGACAGAAAGGAGTGAAATGTGGGGAAGATCTTGGTGAGTCTGAGAACTGGGGAGAGGAAAAGGGTCCATCTCATGGCCTGCTTGAGTTTGAAACAATTTAAGCTAAACTAGAGTCCAAAAAAACCAGCATTTCCACATGAAGCAGCTGGGTTGATTCCAGTCTTCTACCCTGGAGTTTGCTGCCCAAGTCCTACTTAAGAATAACATAAGACTCTGGGGCAAGATGGCCGACTAGGAACAGCTCAGTATTGCAGCTCCCAGTGAAAGTGCAGAGGGTGAGTGGACGCCGCATTTCCAGACGGATTTTTATTGGCCACAGACCAGGAGATTCCCAGGCGGAGGAACCCCATGGGTCACCAGCACTCTGTTTCGGCCGGTGCGGCTGTTTCGGCTCGTGCGCATGCTTTGCCCACGCCCTGGCGCGGCTGTTCTCCGTACAAAAGACACTGGTCCAGGTGCCCTCTTAGCTGATGATTGGAGCCCTGAAACGGCAGCGTCCCCCATTCATCTGTAATAGCGAGCCAGGCCAGGAGATTCCTAGGCAAAAAAAACGCCAGCAATCTCAGTGCCGCTGTTTCAGCCAGCTCAGTGAGTCGCGGCACAGGAGATCCCGGCGCCTTTTCAACAGGCGGCTGGAACACTGGGAGAGGGTCCACCGTTCAACAACAACAACAACAAAAAAAGACTCTTGAGTAAGGGAGCCAGGTGATCAGGCTCAGTTGGTCCTACCCACTCCACCCAACCCCCCCCAAAAAAACACAGTAATTGAAAACACTCTGGGTTGAGAGTTTGACAGCAAGCACAGCTGAACCCGGGACAGTCCGGCTCTGTGGGAGAGGGGCGTCCGCCTGAGACACTCCACCACTACAGAGGCAGTTTGACCATCGCTGAGGCAGCCCGCCATTGTTTAGGCAACCCGCCGTTGCCGAGGCAGCCTGCCACTACATAGAGAGTCCGCCATAACAGAGGCGGGCCACCATTGCCAAGGCAGTTCTAACTACACCCATATAAACAGGAGTGCAGGGAAGATCACATGGCAGCTGGGCGGAGCCCATAGCAGCTCAGCAAAGCCTCTGCAGGCACACAGTGACTAGGCTGCCTCCTCACTGGGCAGGGCAGCCCTGAAAGAAAAAAAAAAGGCAGCAGCACAACGGAAACTCATAAATAAAGTCCTAACTCCCTGGAACAGAGCACCTGGGGAAAAAAAAAAAAGGGAGTTTATGAGTTCTGCTGCAGCAGACCTAAACGTACCTGCCCAGCAACTGTGAATGAACAACAGAGCTCACAGCTCAGGACTTGAGGTCCAATAAAGGACAGACTGTCTCCTCAAGCAGCTCTCTGACCCCTGTATATCCAAAGAGTCACCTCATAAAGGAGAGAACAGACTGACATTTGGCGGGCATCCTTCTGGGACAAAGATACCAGAAGAGGAAACTGGTAGCAACCCTTACTGTTCTGCAGCTGCTGCAGGTGATCCCCAGGCAAGCAGGGCCCGCAGTGGACCTCAGCAGTCCTACAGGAGAGGGGCCAGACTATTAGAAGGAAAGCTAAGAAAAAGAAGTAACTTCAGCATCCACAAACTGGAAGTTCACTCAGAGACCCAATCTGAAAGCCAGTAACTACAGAGAAAACAGGTGGATAAACCCACAAAGATAGGAAGAAACCAGCACAAAAAGGATGAAAACACCCGAAACCAGAATACCTCTCCTCCTAAAAGGGATCACAACTCCTCACGAGCAAGGGAAGAAGGCTGGATGGAGAAGGAATGTGATGAAATGACAGAATCAGACTTCAGAAGGTGGGTAATAAGAAACTACAGTGAGCTAAAAGAACATGTTGTAACCCAATGCAAAGAAACTAAGAACCTTGAAAAAAGATTTGACGAAATGCTAATGGAAATGGACAACATAGAGAGAAATATAAGTGAATTGATGGAGCTGAAAAACACAACACGACAACTTCGCGAAGCATGCACAAGTTTCAACAGCTGAATTTACCCAAGCAGATAAAGGATATCAGAGGTCGAAGATCAACTCAATGAAATAAAACGAGAAGGCAA